>NW_012113475.1:6938702-6961080 GCF_000951035.1 Colobus angolensis palliatus | reverse complement strand
AAAGAAAAGAAAAGAAAAGAAAAGAGGAAAGAGCAGTATTTGTGAGCACCTATGATGTACCTGGCATGGACCCTCACGTATTTCAGACACTCATCTTATTGGTTCCTCACAAGAGCCTGAAGAGGTGGGAATTTACAGGTGGGAAGATTGGGCTCAGATTATGTACTTCCAAAGAATGAAAAAAGTGGAAAATGGTGGAATTTAAGCAGATCAGTCTGAATCCCAGTGCCAGGATGCACTCTTTAGACATAAGTGCAGCTGGCTAACCACTGCCAATCTCACCCAAACTCTTCATTCCCTCTGTGTCAGATGCAAACCTTCCTGCACTCTCCACTCCCCAGATGATTTTGGGCTTCCCTGGTCCTGATCTAATCTCCAATGGATCCCCTCAAAACCAAACTTCTCACTCTGCCCTCCAGGGTCCACAATGCTTGCAACAACAGCCCTAACATGTTCTCTCCCCTTTTACAGAGGTGACAATTCAGGGGCAGCAGCAATAGCCTCATCCTTCCACACTTCAAATACACCACAGCTGGGAAGCGGGTGAGGTCTTTCTCATACAGTGCTGATTCCAGATCATTGCATTAAAACCCAATGCTTGGCAAGTCAGGCCTCCTGGCTCAGCTGGCCAGCCCCTCTCTCTGCCTCTCACTGACTACGCCCCTCCTCATTCTGTGGCACTGGAGAATTTTGCCTCACAACCTTCCTCTCCCAAGGCTGCCACCTTCAAAATCTACGAAGACAACAAATCTAAAGGCCAGGTTTTGGGTTCCTCTTTCATCACCAACGTTGCCCACAAACTGGATTCACCCACTCCTGTGATCACACCCTCAGCTGTTCTCCCTTCGAAATCTGACCGCAGTCCCTCCCTCAGTTCAGTAACTGTGGAGATAACACCTCCACCCCATCAGGATTCCCTGTCCTGGGACCTGGGTTTTTTGTTTTTGTTTTTTGCAGTGGGGGGCGGGGGGGTCTGTTAGCTCCTCTAATTAATTCCTTACCCCCTCTGGCCCATCAGCCCCTTAATAGTAATAATTCTTACTTTCCATAACCTGTTGCTGCATTTGCATGACAAGCCAGTACCCTGAATGAATCCTATCACTGCTGTCTCTATACCTGTATTTGGGTTGCTGACAGATAAAATCATAAATCACAAGAAAAGTAGCACTATGAATTTCTGTGAATACTATAGCTGAGCACTCACCAGATGCTTGGTGCATGGATTATGTCATTTCATCTTCAGAACAACTCCAGATAGTGGATATTAATAACATTCTCATCTTCAAGGGGAAGAAACTGAGTCTTTGAGAGGTCAAAACGTGCCCAGTCACACAACTGAGGGAGTGAGGGAAGCTGGATTCACACCAATAGGCTGCCTGGCAGTCCCAAGTCTACGCTTGGCCGCTGTGCCACAGTCAGCTTCATGAAGCCTAACCTGGCCCTCAGAGTTGCCCATAACCATCTGGCTCTTTCCCCAGCAAGCTGTAATTTTCCAGTGCAATTTTAAACCTTCTTCACTTCTCTCAAACCACTGACTTCTCTGCCTTTCCCCTCACTCTCAGCAGATGACTGTTTCCTTCACAAAGAAAGTAGAAGCCATCAGACCGTTTCTCTTGTCCTCCTGTCATGAAATGTGAAAAACTTACCTGCATCTGCCTCCTTCCTTGTGCCTTCCTACCTGTTACAACATGATATTTTCAAAGACAATAAATAAATAAATAAATAAGCAAGCATGACTATAACATAACAGTCACGTTTTTTTCTAACGGGAGAATGAAGTCATTTTATTTAGGGGAATGTTAAAACAAAGCCATATACAATCTGTAACAAGTACAATACAATTGTTTGTTCCCTAGTCCTGAATAATTACAGTATATACAAAATCTGTAAGGCACTGGTTCCCCCAAAAGAACAAATGAGTCTTCTTGTGAAACGGACAATGAAACCCCTATATTGCCAACTTTTCTCTAAAAAATATGGCATTTTTTCTGTTTTGTTTTACAAGAGGAATCACAATTGCTAAATTAAGTCACTTCTGATGTCATTTCTTTCATTTCCACTGCTACGTGTCTGAGTTTTCTAAGGCAATATAACTACTAAACATGTTCAAGTTTAAAAAACTATATTTCTCTCAGTGCCGTTCCACCCACAAACAAAGAAGAATCAGATTAGACCAACAACGTAAAACTTCTAATGAATATACATGACTCTAAGAACATGAAATTCAGTCATTATTAAGTACTTGCTATACTTGACTACACACCAATTGAAATGTGTCAAAGAATTCCCTGTAAATAAAATCTCAGCATATTTTCTAAGAAGCTTTCTGTTTGGGGAATTCAAAAATAGTCACTAATGACTTTTGAGCAGTGCTTTCCAGGAGGTCAAAGGCCTGTTTCCTCATACATAATGTTCATAGCACTCTTTTTGTGATTTAACAATCTACATACTTTTATAAATAAATATTATGTTTCATTTAGTACTTTATCATCCATAATATCTTACTCTCTAATCCACATAATGGAGTTGTGCCAGACTCCAAACTGAACATAATATTTATATATACATATATATTTATATATATATACACATACATAAACTATAAACCTGAATATCTTAGCATACAAAACTTATCTAACAACTAATAATTTAGGATTCCTTTGAGAGGGAGGGATTAGAAGAAACTCTTAGTCTTTGAAATATCCTGACAGTAAGCAACAAATGACATTATTAATTTCTGGGTTCTCATTTATTCAAGTGAAAGACAAATAAAATAAAATTCACTTCTGAGCCGCTAGAAATTTTGAAATCATAAAGGATTATTGGGAAATGAGTAGACAGTCTTTAAGAACAATTTAGTGTTATCTAAGTAAGGTGGATTTTGGTAACACACAGAGAAAAATCTATGCATAAATAAATTCTTGTTTCATTGAGCAACTATAATCGCTAAGTGGGTCTTTTTAAGTATCTCAGGAATGTTTTTAAAATATTAATAGTGAATAAATGAGATTGAGGATTAGAAAATAAGCTACCAACCTTTTCCAAAGCAACCAAATATAGCAAGGAAGAAGTTTGAAGACTATTTTAATTTTCTCCCATCCTTCATTGGAACCAACACCTCCCTAGAAATCTAGCTTAATTTCAAATCATCACCTCCTCACAAAATATTCTGATTTGAAGTTATCCACGTTCAAGAATTTACCAAAAAGAAAACATAATTTTATCTACAAGGTAAGCCCAACCTCACTTAAATTTAGGAAAAATCCAAGAAACAAAATCATGTCCCACTTAACTGGCATGAATGTTTACCTGTTGTTTTGTAGATGATCTGTTTAGAGGCAATGAAGTTTCTCTCCAAGGCTCAGATTATTAGTCACACTTAGTTCTAACCATATATTCCTTCTAGGCTATCCCTAAGAATATAACTGACACAAGAGAAAGGAACCTTTACATTATTATTGAGGTTATTTTTAATATCAATAAAAGCAGCATTCTGATTACAGTTCTACTTGGAACCAACTGTTTTCACTCTGTGAAAACACAATTTTTTTTTTTTCCAAATTCAAGGATTACGAAATTCTTCTGTCTTAGTTACAAACAAATGCGGCTATGAAGCACTGGGAAGTAAATGAAAAATATAGAAAGAATCCTCATGATTTTCCCAAACTGTAAGCACAGCTCACAAACTACCATTGCTTTAGAATGTTTTCTGGATGAACAAGTTACCAGCTGCAAACCGACTTCAGAAGTGAGGAAAATGTGTTCTCATGTTTCACGTAGCTGTCAAATTTTCAAAAATCCTCCATCCTTCAATCACCCAGTGGGGAAAATGAGTTATAAAACACTGCCCCCTGGAGTATTCCGGGAGGAATGTCTTTAAAAAAAAAAGGCAAGGGGAAAGTACTTTCAAATTCTTTACTACCACTAACAACTACAGAATTTCTAAGAAGCAAAAGAAAACCACAGAAAGGAAATGTACGTGATTAAAGTGTACAACTTTAAACTTTGTTATATTCATGTTGCTAAGGAATATTTGCCTTCTCGATGATTTTATTCATGTTGTTCCAAAGTTAAAACCCTGTAGAACTAAGTAGGTGAAGAGATATTTTGTATAAGTGCCACAGAAGAGAAAATATAATAAATTAAATAGTGAATTGAACATCACTAGAATAAAATAAAATGAGAAGGCATTCCTAAGATGTGAAATGATCACTTAAGATATACATGTTCCATCCATACTGATTTTAGAACAATAAAACACAACAGCCCATAATATTGTGTGGCCTCTGCTAACTCTCCTCTGCTGTCCCATCTAGAGGTTATGTTTCCCTATTTTTAAAATAAAATGTAGTTAAATTAGCCTGATGGATGTTTCCTCTCTATTCCTTATCTCAGACACATACAAAATGGACAGACAACAAAAAGATATCACCTTTATCTACACAGAATAAGGTATGCACACTTTTTTCTTTGTGCTTCTGAGATTGGCTCCTTTGCATATGTAAGATACAAGCCATCTGCACCATCACTCTCCCTCGTTCCCTATCTTTGTTGACATATTCCTCTTATAACATAAGAGCAAATTACTTCTATTTTAAAGCACCCTGTCTTCAACACAGCTCATGACAATTTTATTTAATATTGATCCTTTGATTGAGAGATCAAAGGCATGTACAGGTCAATCCTCTGCACATTAAAAAACGAAACAAAACAAAAGCTTTCTTTGTGTTTAATGAAAAGGACTTTACCATGACAGAGATGCCTAACACAATCAGAACAGAAGTGGTTCTGAAGAACACCTATCAACAATTACTTCTGTTAGAGTCACATAAACCTTCATTTGTTCCGTATTGCCTGAAGCTGCAAAAGGCCACCTGCAGGAATTCCAAATGTGGCCCTAGACAGGTGGTGTTTGTACCCAGTGCATTCACATTATCGTAGCGGCCCCAAATGCAGGGAAGTCCAAAGTGGTCTGAGGAGGCTAAGGTGGGGTGGGGAGTATGTTTAAGATGAATTCTGTTCTGTGTCCTCCAACTGAGACTGTCTTTCGGTTCACAGAGTGCAACAATATTTGACCAATGGAAAGACATGTATTTTAATTTACCTTCCAGCAGAGCTCCTGGGAAGAACTTCTGTTGTTATTATTTAAACTATAATTCTGTAACCCTTAAACCATCCACATTATCTGTTTCATTTTGGCAAAATGAAAGCATCTTTAGAAAAAAAAAAAAAAAGGCAATCCCAAAATACAGGGCTTTCTCAGAAAGCAACATGCATCATATCTTGAACAAGTTACCCAAGCGGTTTCTCCCTCCTACAAACAGACACAGATCAATCTCTGCTTCTGGGAGCTTCTCTGTCTTTGTCCAGGTCACTCCCTGAGAGGTAAGGTCTGAACCCACTGGGAAGCAGGACGATGTTCAAGGCTTGTACTGTGTGGATGCTTACTTGACGTCTTTTGCTCTGCCCACAAACAGAAGAGTACCTGTTGGCTTTCTGCAGAGATGCTTACTTTTCCTGTCATATCAGAGTTTAATGTCCTGGGACTCTGACATTTTGGCAAGTGTTTTCTTAACACGCAGGGCTGTCAGCCTTGATGCAGGATTGTGAGCCCAGCATTCTGTCATGAGTTTCCCCATCTGCCTTAGACACTGAGGAAGAGAAATGTTAGAAAAATATATCATCTGCAATGCCGGCACCTGATACAATGTAGCTTTTTAGTTTTAGGTTCATTAAGTTTGAATATATTTTTAAAAGGTACCCTTAATACCATGTAGGAATAAGATTCTGTAGATTTTTTTCATGCAAAATTATATATGACTAAAATAGATGTTCATGTCTTCTTTGTGACAGAAGCAAGCAGGTGGTTCTGCTGACTGTCCAAGGGTGTCTTTGAAGGTAGTGTTAAGCAAACATACACATACCCAGGGAGTTTGTATTCCACTCAGTACTCTCAGATTGTTTACAACACTTGATAAGTTTAAATCTTTCATCTAATTCCATACTATGCAAACACAGTTATTCCTAAATCATAGCTGTCTGCTGCAGTAATAGCATCACACTGCACCATTTAACAAGATTAATGACCTGTGCACAGCATCACTAAAACTTTCTCCTGTGGTATATCAATTATTGGTCTTCCTATTGAAAAGTACAATTTCGCTTCATAAGAAATCCTCAGTGAAGAGATTTCAAGTAACACCAAAAGCCGACAATAACAGAGCTCCAGCATCTCATAAAGCTTTCTGCACAGCTTGCTGGAAAACATATATTATTATATAGCATTTTAGTAACCAGACACAAAACCAATGAGCCAAAGGTGTTTTTGTTGTTGTTGTTGCTGTTTGTTTGTTTTGAGACAGGGTCTTGGTCTGTCGAGTGCAGTAGCATGATCCTGGCTCACTGCAACCTCCGCCTTCTGGGTTCAAGCAATTCTTGTGCATCAATCTCCCGAGTAGGTGGGAATACAGGCGTGAATCACAACACTAGGCTATTGTTTGCATTTTTTAATAGAGATGGGTTTTCGTTACATTGGCCAGGCTGGTCTTGAACTTCTGGACGCAAGTGATCCACCCGCCTCGGCCTGCGAAAGTGCTGGGATTACAGATGTGAGTCACTGTGCCCAGCCCAGAGATTACTTTTAAATGGCTTTTACGCTTAAGAAATAGTGCTCTGTCCCGCCTTTGCAGTGCTTTGGTAGATGTTTGATAAGAGCCTGTTTTTTGTTTTTTTTTTTTTCTCCAGGGGTGCTTCAAACTCATCTTGAATATTCCAGTCCGCCAGAGAACTCTAGAACACAGTGAGTTTGAAGGCTGGGAGGGTGGAAGGAGAGGAATGTGCAACAGGAGGAGGAGTCAGGAAAGGCAAGACTCATTTCCTCCTTCCTAGCAGCTCCTTTCCAGACCTGTGTAGGTTTCACCACTACATCCTTAGAGCCAAGCGGAAGGTGGATTTGTTCAAATCACATCTCATCATCCTTATTAACAAAGACACCCAGCACAGTCAGGCATCTTAACTAGGTCAACTTGTATCACTTTAACACGCTTACTTTTTTCTCTAATCAAAATGGGAGAACCCTGTACATGGGTTTGTTACAGAGAAAAATCATGATGCTTTAAAAACACACACAGAGAAATAATAGGTTTTATGCAAATGTCAAGACATTATAAATAAAGAAAATAGTGTTATTTGTTATGCAGGCTAAACACTGACCAGCCCACTCAATATATTCTGGAAGTGGCAAAATAAAATTGGAAAAGTAGAACAAGTAATTTAATAAACTACACTTATCTTCATATAAATTACTGCAAAAAGGTGCCATCACCATCACCATTAAAACAAAGAATTCCTACAACGAATACGTGGAATTTTGGCTAAAACAGAAGTCTATTTAGAAGTCAGTTGCAGCCACATGGTTACCTCAATTGAGCCTTACCTCATCGCTGCTCCAGCGGTTTGGGAATGAGGGGCGTAACTTCTTGATGCACACACTCTCTCTCATGTCCTCGTAGGAGGGGTCACTGGGCACCAGGTCATGATAAGGAAGCTGGTATTCTTCCACTATACCTAAAATGTGTTGTTATTGTTATTACTTTCTGTGAAGTAGAAATAAAAGTCTAATACAGCTCTCAAAGGAAAAGTGCTATCAGTATTACAGACAAGTTCAGGCAGAAAAATAGCAAAATAAACCTTGAAAAATATTTACCCAAATGGTGCTTAATCTAATTTAGAAAAAATGAATACAAAGCCCAATGAAAAATATTATTATAGGTCTTCAAGACTTTCTTTCCTAATTTCCAAAAGCTAAGTAAAACAAGCATCTTAAATTTATTTCCATTTTATAAAGAACAAATTAAAAGACAAATCTATATTAAATCTCAATGCAAATTTTCAAGACATATCCTGAACTCATACTACATAATATGTGACTATTTCTATTACTATAGTATGAAACTATGAACATCATAATTTGGAAGTGTATCCTACTTGAACGAAGGGTCAGATTTACATTTTTTCTGCTTAATTGGAGGAATGTGGTATGCCCATTAAAATTTAGAAAATTATAGACACCCAAAAATATTAACTATGAATTTAATTATCTGCTTTTTTTCTATATTTATCCAAATTTTCAATAAGGAATACATTACTATTAGAAAAAGTATGTATTATTAAGAGTTAAGAAATACAAATCTACAGCATCTTCATAAAAATGTACACTAAACTCTGTTTCATTTTATCGTTTCTAGTATTTAATTTCTGCCTTTTTCCTCTTCTCCTTTAAAAATGCGGGCTTCCAGTGTCTTCTTTTTCACCTTCTCAGATTCCTCATAATAATTACAGTAGAGGCTGCAGCTCTGAACAGTCTGTTTATATAAAGCTACCTTGTTTTTAAGCTGAGAATAGTTTCTCCTGTATTTGGCCCACAGGCTTTTAAATATAGGCTTCTTGTAGCCCTGTTTGTTTTAGATGTTCAAGAAAACAT
The DNA here is from genome assembly GCF_000951035.1 of Colobus angolensis palliatus. Classification (NCBI taxonomy): domain Eukaryota; kingdom Metazoa; phylum Chordata; class Mammalia; order Primates; family Cercopithecidae; genus Colobus; species Colobus angolensis. Next base: position 6,952,598 of record NW_012113475.1, on the reverse strand, counting down.
AATTAGAAAAACAATCTTGTTCTCTACACCTTTAACTTCCACAAAGCTATCTTAATTAAGTATAAGCATGTTATTTTTCAAAAGGCTCGTCTACTTGATTTTTTTTTCTTTTTAAATACAGATTGGGTCCCAACCTATTGCACAGGCCAGTCCTTAACTCCTGGCTTCCAGCGATCCTCCCCACTCAGCCTCCTAAAATGCTGGGATTGCAAACATGAGGCTTATCTATTCTTTATAATGCATGAAATCAAGGCATAGACAATCTGTTAATTTCTTGGTCACTTCTTCTTTACATTTAGAATGAGAAATTTATTCAATATCTGGTTAGAGAAAATTTCCTGCATTAACTTTCCTTTTGAACAAAACAGTTCTCTCACTTCAGAGAGAATGTGTTCTATTTCAAATTTCTTACAACAGGTTCAGAATTCCCAAAGTGATTATTAGAAGGCACTGTGCCACTGAAGATGATCTTTCTATCAAAGTGTGAATGCAGGTTGATAAATTGTTTCTTCTTTGTATTTAAATATGAACCTAAAGATGGTATGGCTCTACCAAACAAAATGAAAATTTTTAATAGTAATAATAGCTAACATGTATTGAGTGCTAATTATGTGCCAGGCAGTTCTCATTATCTTTACATTCATTGAAACCATACAACCAAAGAAGGGGATACAATAATTCACTTCATCCTTAAGAGGAGAACTCTGGAACAAAGAAAAGTTTATAACCTATCCAAGGCATCACAGGTAAATAGCAGGAACAAGAACAAATCTCAGTACTAGTTAAGTGCATGCTGCATTTTCAGAATCTTCAGCAAGCTCGTGTTTTCATGAAGATGGATTTAAATTGGCCATTATGAGGAACATCAGCAGCATCAAGGCTTTTTAATGAGCACAACCACGGAATAACATAGAGTACTTGATACAGAAAAGCCGAAGATTAAGCTCCTTGCCTAAAAGGTGTCAGAATTTGCTCGAACACAGATTGTGCGGCAATCAAAATAGTACAAGCAATAATACTTCTGAATATTTAAATGTCTTCTTGTTTATTATAAGTGGTTTTACTAGGGAATCCTCATGTTTGTAGAAAAAACAATATTATAAAAAATAACAATACTCTGATACTTTAATTTCCTTTTGATAAAAAATTGATGTTTTCAAATTGTTTATGAGGAAGTTTAATAAAAAATAAATAGAGAAGGTAAGAAGTGGGTGTCCCTCCCCACATTTATGTCCTACTGTCATCTCTGCAGAGGAAATCCCAGGAAATGGAGCCGGGGATGGGGCCAGCAGCTAGGTGAGAATAAACTGGCAGGGACAGAAAAGGGGGTTTGATTTGATGGAGCCACTGCTGGAGGAAGAACCCAAGAGAGAAATGAGACAATACACAGAGCAGAAAACAGTGATGCTTGAAAAGGCAGGGGAAGCTGACAGTGTGTCTAGTGGCAGGTGAAGGAAGGAAGCAGTCAAAGATTATTCTAGGATGTCGAATATAATTTCCTGGAAGCATTATGACTGCATCAACAGAAATAAAGGGGAAAATAAAACCAGATCTTACAGGCAGTATGATAACTTGGATTTCTGATCAGAAAGAAAGGATTTGTAGTAGCTCCGACAGTAGCTTTTCAAAGACAGCACTGCTTCTTACCTCCTGACACACATCTCCTAGCAACCTCCCAAAGGATGAGGCCAAAACTATACATGTCAGCCATGATGTAAGACTGGAAGTGATTTCTGTTCAAGCTCTCGTCCAACACTTCTGGAGGCATATAGCGTTTGGTGCCAACTCGAGTGTTAGGTGGTATGTCAACTTCATTTGTATCACTAAGGAAAAAGTAAAGCAAAGCATTATTACAGCACTGAAGAGGACCAACAAAAATGAATCAAGGTGATTCTTAAACAATGGCTTTAGTTAGTGAAAGGCGGGAAAAAAACCAAAAAACTTTCCAGGGAATAAAAACAATTTCTTAAGGAATATTTCTTGCCAAAAGCTATATTAAATATTTACAGGTTAAAACCCAATGAAAGGCAAGCTGGTACTGTGGTGCACACCTTAGTCCCAGCTATTCTGGAGGCTGAGGTGGGAGGATAGCTTGAGTCTAGAGGCTCAAGGCCTGACTGGGCAACATAGTGAGATGTCATCTCTTAAAAAAAGTTAGGAAAAAAAAAAAAAAAATGAAGATGAAACTCAGTCAGAATGAAGCTGCAGCATTTAACAGTGCATTATCAATAGATCAAATTTATACCCTAAACAACTGCTAAATATATATTAAATGTCTAAAAAAACCCTCTTCCTTGCCCTCCTATTTAAACTTACTCTTAAAATGGGCAATGCACACATGACAATTTCGTGAGACACAGTATTTCTTAAGCCAGCTGTTGTAAAGCTCTTAGATCTACAAACAAGTTTAAAAATGGGGAAGGAGAGAACCAACAAAGACACGCTATTGTTTTACTCTGGCAAGGTGGGACATGTAAAAAGGCTTTCTACTATTACTATTGTTTTATGAACCAAATAGCATTTAACTTTTTTAAAAAGGAACAAAACAATAATGAAATATGACATCTTTAACTTTCTGAAAATTTTACAACATGGCCCATTTACTATTCCTTCCCATAGACTGGGAAAAGATTAATGACGGAGGGACAACAACCTGCATACTGGCACTTGGGAACCATGGCCTCAGTGCGGTGAGCTGGAGCCACAGTTCCAGCCCCTGTTCTAAGGGTGCTGAATGACTAGGCTGATGATTATGTACAAGCCCTACCAACACAGTACTAGGCACATATTAGACACTTAAGTACTATACCTCATCAGAAAGGAACTAAGTAGAAAAGTAACAAACCCTAGGTATAACAGATGAACAGACTATAACCAAATAAGGTATACTACAAAACAGAAAAGGTACAGAAACTCATTATTAAGCTAAACTCTGTGGAAAATCTTGGATAAAATCTTCTACCTCCTGACTCCCAAGAATTTTTTTTTGCTTTTGCTTTTCATTACACTCTATTGACTCTCAAGCATTTACATGTTATTTCTCCTCAGCCTGAAAAATAGATTCATTTATTGAATATCACACTTATCTTGCTGTCATAGATAGTCAATACCAAAACACTAGTGGCTTTAGGAAAAAACAAAAAATCAAAAACTTCTGGGTTTGCTCTCATTACCTTGACCACTTCCACAACATGAAATATGTGGTGTCATTTTTTGTCATTTGAGAACATTTTAAGTGTCACTCTCAAAATTTTTGCATTTACTAAATGTATCTCAAAATCATATCTCAAAATTTGTATTTACTAAAATATAAAATATAAAGCTTCATTTTAGAACCTTTTAAATTCACGTCCAGCTAAAATTATTAATCTAAAATTATTTCAACAGAATGAGTCATCAGTGTACTCATTAGCCCCCTCATGGTTTTCTAGGTGCAATAATAACTAGCCTGTTTTCCTAAATAAAAGTTAAGATGTTAAAAAAAAACTTAAAGTGCAATTAAAAAACCAAAACAGCTGGCATTCCTTACCATATGCAAACATAGGTCCCAGTGTTCTGGGCTCTTTTCTAAAACTGGAAAAAGAAATTAAAATTTTAATTCTCAGCACTTACATACTGGTACAATAGAAAATTGTCATTTGTATGTGTAAATGATAAATGACAGAAGAGGAAAGTATGCTGAGAAGAGACTTAATGGTAAACTGGAAACATGTCAGACTGAATAGATGCTACAAAAGCTCCACTTCCATTTATAAAGCACTCTTTCCTCCTACTCCACCTGCTGACACCTCTCATGGGAGGAGAGTAGGGATTTCACTAATGTGTTGCCAGCATGTTCTAATTTTAATTTTTAATCATGAGGAAGACAGTGGTGGCCCCAGGTAAGAAGTCCTAGGCTTCATGCACAGAAAACAAACACGGGGGTTTGCAGGTGAAAAGAAGATGGTTAAAGACCTAAATTATATTCCAGAACACAGACTAGGAAAGGGAATCAAGAAGACTCTGAAGACAATCCACACAGAAGTGCATTTAGAAAGGCCAAAGGTGTAATCTGACCACAGCTGATAAAGATTTTAGGCAACTTCATTCCGTTCTTACTCTTAGCTCCTTAATGTTTATTTGGATTTGAGAGGTCAGGGAAAGATAATGAAATGTGTGATGTAGAGACATCTACTGGAAAAATGACAGGTAACTGTGACCTAATAATAGAATTAAAATTTGTGACAGCTGGACTGTACATAGTTCATCTCTAAATTCTTTTTCTAAAACACTGCAAAAACATACGCTCAAGGATTTTGAATGTCCACCAAATGCCAAAAATCAGTCCCTTACATAGTTCCTTAAATACATGCATGTACGTATGTATATATGCATGTTCAGCAAACAGCCCTCTCTCTCCTCATCTTCCACTCCCACCCTAGATGTTTGCCCTAGTATAGCTGAATAAGTATTCTCCTTAGTAATATTTGAGTAAGTAATCTGTTTTCCAACTTTAGACTATCAACTCCTTTGAGCCCCAAATACTTGTCACAGTCATAGCCATTTGGTACGTACCCAAAGAGCACAGCCCCAATCCCTCTCCATCTGTAGTGTGTCTTGCACATGACAGAAAATTGTACTTTAAATGAAAGAAGGAAAAGGTTGGTTACACTAAACTTTGCTATGGATAATTTAAATGGAAATATAAAAATCTCTGGTCTGTATGGGCCATAAAATGAGATCTTACCAATTTCTAGAAGGACAAATAGAATTTCGCTGAGCAAACTAATTCTGTGAAAGATCACTATTAACCTATTGGCAAGTGCCTTTAGCACCACACTTAAACAACAAACATGAGAATTACAGGTAATTCATATCTGATACTGTAAAGTGTCAGATCCTTCAAGACATTTGGCTCTGCCCCTTCTTCCCTCAGGCATGTTTCTATAATTGAAAGTCATTAGATTACATTTCTTTCTTGGATTTTCAGTAACATCATTTTACCTGTTCCCAAATAATGGCAGAGAAAAAACGAGCTTGTGTTAATCCTAAAGCCAAAAATAGAAATAAATGTGATTTAACACTGGGGTACCAAGAATAAAGGAAGAAAAAGAGGGTGGAAGCAGAGTCAGATGGTGTGGTGCACATGAAAACAGACACAGTGCACAGTACAACAGACAGAAGGTTCTAGGAGAAAGAAGGAGGCAGAAAAGGGCAGGGTGCCTTCTGCACTAGCTTCCTCTAGTCTCTTTGTCCACGCAGGGCAATGGAGGAGAGAAACAAGGTTGACAAAAAAAGACAGATACTGCACAAGGGTTGTAGACTCAGAGACAATAACTCTAACCCCACACAATAATCCTATGTACTGCAGTAGCTATATACATATGAAGTCAGATTATAAAATCATACAGAGGGGACATAAATAGGATACTGGTTACTTCTGGGAAGTATAGAAAGAAATGAAAAAGGAACAGGACTGCAGTGGGGCTATCTTCAACATTTTATTTCTTTTAAAAAGAAAAACCAGACAAAAACAAGGTAAATCATTAACATCTGTTCATATTAAATTATTACATGGGTGTCTCATTTTTATACTTTTGTGTATGTTTATAATATATCACAAATATAAGTATATGTAATATATTTCTAAGTATAGTATAAGTTAAAAGAACCCAGCAGGATCCAGAACTAGAAAAATGTACATTTCAAGGAATACAGGATAGGTTATAGGCATAAGGACGGGAAGAACAAAAGTGAGATAAATAAACTGGACAAAATTACAGAGAAAATGAGCTGCTACGAAAGAGAACTGAAAATATCCCATTAAAAACAAGAGTGTTGCATTCACTACAGAAGAAATGCTCTCTCTCTTCTTTCCCATGGAGAAGAACTGGAAATATTTGCACAAAGGGGTCATTATTAAAGAGTAGGGCTCAGAGAATTTTAAGAGTAGACAATTTTGCCCTTTTATACTTCAATAATTAACACTCCCACTAGATCCAACATGGTTTTTGTTTGTGTTAATGTGAGTACTAAAGAGATTCAGACTTAAGTAGAATTAGAAAGAAATGAACATACAATTTGAGGAAAATAAAGTAAATTAAGAGATGTCAGATAAATTCCTCTCCAGGAAAAAAGCTCGCTTTGTTTTCAAATCATCCTTTAATAAGTATTTAAAAAAAAAGAAAAGAAAAGGCCTGGTGTGGGGGCTCATGCCTGTAATCCCAGCATTCTGGAAGGCCAAAGCAGGTGGACTGCTTGAGTCCAGGAGTTCACGACCAGCCTGGGCAACATGGTGAAACCCCGTCTCTACTAAAAATACAAAAAGTTGCTGGGTGTGGTAGCACATGCCTGTAGTCCCAGCTACTTGCGAGGCTGAAGCAGGAGGATCACTTGAGCCCGGGAAGCAGAGGTTGCACTGAGCCAAGATTATACTACTGTACCCTAGCCTGGGCAAGAGTGAAACCTCATCTCAAAAAAATCAATAAACATTTAGGGACAGTGAGGATGGAACAAGATAAAACGAAAATGTCTACAATTTTCTGAGTAAGAAGTTAACAGTAATGAGAGCCTGGGGGTAAAGGGGAAGTCAGTGAGGGAGAAGAAGGGTTCTATTCTTCTAGCCTAGGGTCATAAGATATTAAGTCTTGTAGGGTTTTAAAAAAAAAAATGTCCAGGTGGACTAAATTTTATGTACTACCTTCCATCACAATCTCCAGTAAAAACATCTTCAAACCTGAGCTGTTCGTATTTTGGAAGCCAGGAACCAGCAACTATAGGATGTGGAAAAGGCACAACGCATATGGGAGCTATTGACTGATAATGCAAAGGGGAAAACAACTCCTTTGAATTCCCAGACAAGCAGTGAATAATGCTGAGTTCCCTACTGTACCAGGTAGGAATTAGGTTAATGTCTGCATTCATCTGGATCTCAAAATGCAGGGCTGCTCTCACCTAGGATTATATAAAGAGGCCAGAAAACCAAGTTCATATTTCTGACCAAAGTCACTTGAATGACAGTGGTATGATATAGAAAATGCCAGCGTGGTGGAGTATGAGGTCTACATTGATAACAAAGGGCTTCATAAGTCTGTGGACACTCCAAGTGGCTCTTCTACCCCAGGGAAGACATAAACAAAGAGAGTTCTGAAGGCTATGGTTTTGAGGGTAGGGAAGGGGAGCAAAGGGAAAGACTTTGAGAGAGAGAGAGACAAGAAAATTAAAAGACACACAAAACTAAGATTTTCCTCTTCTCCTCTGAAGGTGCCAGGGAAGGACATACCAAGCAGGGGGGTGATGGGAGCCACTCACCCTGCCAGAGGACACATTTCAACCACTGACGTTGTTTAGAATTGTGGCACACGGTGACAATAAAAGTAGGATTTTAATCAGTTTTATTATTGACAGTGCCTGGTGTACTGCCCCGGCATGCCCCTTAGCACAGCACTGCTGCCTGGTATGGCATGTGCGTACTGCAGGTGTTAGTGTAACTGTGGGAGGGAAGTCATGGGGCTGCCTGTGCATGCAGAAAGGCTGAAAGTGGAGCCTTCAGCTGGGATCCTGAGCAGGTTGGAGAATGAAACATGAGCACCCCAGTGGACTCAGGGAACAGTGCATGCCTGAAGCTCTTGACTATCTTGCATTAAATGAGGGCAGTCAAAAGATTTTTGTTTCGGTGGCAAGGAGTAAGGAGGGAGTTATTTTTAAAATATAGTATCTCTTTAGTCTCATAATATATTAAATGTTTTTCATGTTAGTTAAGCCTTTTAGTTATAAACCTAAACCCAGAAAATCTGGCTAAAAGTGTTATGTTAAAAAAACAAGAGCCCCCACTGCTTGACTGAGCACAGGGCACCTTCCCCACTGTACCATAAACTGAAGTAAGAGTCTCATGAAAGTCCTAAGCACAGCCCGCTGTGGCAATGAGAGGTGAGCGCAGGGACAGAGTTGCTAGCTCCAACAAGGTGGCTCTACCTCTTTGAGCCTTTGGGCACATGCAGGTGGTCCTCCTGCTGGATGTTGCTGATGCCTAAACAGAGAGAGGAAAGGGAGAGAGAGGGAGCAGGGAGATTAAAAAAAAAAAAAAAAAAGTAATAGGAGAAAGAAAAGAGAAGCAAACATTGTATACCTTAAAAAATCTAAAAGGCTTCTTATGAAATAAGAACTGTACTTTAAAGAATGTGTGAAACAAAGGAGAAATGAGAATACATGTGAAGGAGGCCATGGGTTTGCTTGTGGTTTGAAAGCGATGTCTGAAATCAGCTACACACTATATATACTACAGGATGTTAAATCCTCTCTCAGCAAGATGATTTTGATTTCCCAAAAGCATAAAAGATTCTCAAGTGTCTACGGAAGAATGGGCTGTGCACATCCCTGTGGGTTTCCTGTGGCATCCTGGAGATAGCTGAGGAACTGACTTGTGGAACTGAACTCTGCGGCAGATGTTCACCAGTAAGGGGAGTTTTCCGCAGCAACTTTCATCAAGGTTCAATGCTGCTATGATAAAATCCCAAGAAATCTCAGGGTATCTTAGAAACAGGACTTTAGGACTAAAAAGTCTTCAACATAAGGTGGGTATGGCTGCAGAAATCTTGACTGGGAGTGTTCACTATGCCACGAATGAGCTTAGTTTTATGACTTTGGTGAGTCATTTAGCCACATCATTTTTAAAATGCAAACCAAAAGCAGCACTAAAAAGAATCACATCAGCAAGACTCAAGAAATTCAGTACCCTCCGAGCTAAGCTACCCTCTCTCTTTTGCACTTGGATAATTTGACAATCAGCCACTGGACATCAGTGTGACAGCCTAGTCTTCACTGCAGGTTTTCTATTTAAATTTAATACTTGAGAGCCCTAAGCCAGGATTTATTTTTCCCATATGAAAATATTTTATTCTGACACTGAAGTCTCAGAGGAGTTGCTGAATTCTTCAGAGTGAAAAGTGAAAAGCTTTGTTAAGTTTCTTCAAGGCATTTCATGTGTCACTGTTTTCTCCTCCCAGTAGAGACTGGGGGTAATGGTGATGTCCACCAGCACATCACCTGGATTAAATTTCTGCTGATCAGGAAATGCATCAGCACTTACGTCATTGTCAAGAGAATGCATGAAGAAACCAACACAGAATTTTAAAATTTATATGAGCAGGAAACCTCTAAAGCATATTCTGCTCCCTCTCTGTGGCTCTTGACTTCCCTGGGAGCCTTTCAGAAATGACTGAAAAGCCTAAGAGAACACTTACCACTACACAGAGACCATCTCACAGGAAGTTCTCATATGAAGTCAGAGAACTCAGCACAGGGTAAGCTGTGACTCCACTTGTAATTAAAGTCTAAATATCCATGCATATGTGCAAAAATACAATATAAAACAGTGAAAAAAAGAGTAGAAACTAAAGAAACACATTAAGCAAGTTTTAAAAAAATAGGCTCAAAAGCTGAGAAAAGCAAACTTTGAAACACAGAAAATAAAACTAGAAAAAGCACCTCTGAAATGATCAAATGTAACCTGCATGTAATGGAAGATGACGCTGAGGCCCAGAAAGCTAAACGGCCCCACACAGCTAGGCTATGGCCATAGGAGTCTGCACAGCCAACATCTGAACTATCATCTTCATCTCTTCATCTCTTGATGAAGTAGTTAATATATGCCAAATAAATCTCTGAATTATCCCTTAAAATAGTCCCTCCACTTCCTAGAATCAGGGTTTGTATGAAATTTGAGAGGTCATTCAGTTCATTCTCCTTCCATTAAGCAGAACTAAGTTTCTATAATATAATAGATACTCACTTTCCTTTTTTGTTTTAAGGTCTATAAAGGAGATGAGTCTCAGTTACTTTGCTATTGCCTACATTTATTGATTCACAACAATGTTAGACTACCTCTAATGGGTAACCCACTATGTCATGTTAAATGGGAAATATATTAATTAAGTTGGCAAGGATCCTGCTCTCAAGATGCCCCATCACTGGTAGGAGAGATGAGGCATGTCCCAAAATAACTGTAATACCAAGCAGACAAGGACCAGGAAATTACAACAGTAGTACAGAAGCTGCTGTCATTATTCTCAGCTAAGGGATGAATCAAGTGACTTAGAGGTGATTCTGGGACTGGATTAAGATACATGGAAAAACAGGGACTTTCCAACCCATGGACTGTGCCATCAAAAGCAAGGCAACAGCAAACATGGGGTATATAAGGAGAAAAGGCAAGTAGCTCAGTTTTGCAAAAGAAAGCATACAAATTTGAGAGTTTGTAGAACATAAGATTAGAAAGGTGGATTTCGGCCAGAATGTGTAGGATCTCTGGTGTTAGGAAAAAAGTTTTTTCTTCATCCTGTGTTCCATATGGAACCATTTATCCATTAAACGTTAAGTAATAAGCACCAGGGAAAGGCACTAGAAATGCAAATCTGAAAAATGCATGTTATCTACTTTCAAGGTGCTTACATTCCATTGGGAATGACAAATAAATAAGTCAATGATGACCATGTAACAGGCAAGACATTTCATGATAATAAGCACAGAGTTATATTAGAAGACACAAGAACGGAGACTAAAAACAGCAGGTGGGGAGGTTCCAAGATGGCCGAATAGGAACAGCTCCAGTCTATGGCTCCCACCATGAGCGACGCAGAAGATGGGTGATTTCTGCATTTCCAACTTAGGTACCGGGTTCATCTCACTGGGGCTTGTCTGACAGTGCATGCAGCCCATGGAGTGTGAGTCGAAGGAAGGTGAGGCATAACCTCACCCAGGAAGTGCAAGGGGTTGGGGAATTCCCTTTCCTAGCCAAGGGAAGCTGTGACAGACAGTACCTGGAAAATCGGGACACTCCCACCCTAATACTGTGCTTTTCCAACAGTCTTAGCAAATGGCCCACTAGGAGATTATATCCCATGCCTGGCTCGGAGGGTCCCACGCCCACGGAGCCTCACTCATTGTTAGCACAGCAGTCTGAGATCCAACTGCAAGGCAGCAGCAAGGCTGGGGGAGGGGCATCTGCCATTGCTGAGGCTTGAGTAGGTAAACAAAGCAGCCGGGAAGTTCGAACTGGGTAGAGCCCACCGCAGCTCAAGGAGGCCTGCCTGCCTCTGTAGACTCCACCTCTGGGGGCAGGGCATAGCTGAACAAAAGGCAGCAGAAACTTCTGCAGACTTAAACATCCCTGTCTGACAGCTTTGAAGAGAGTAGTGGTTCTCCCAGCAGAGTTTGAGATCTGAGAATGGACAGACTGCCTCCTCAAGTGGGTCCCTGACCCCTGGGCAGCCTAACTGGGAGGCACCTCCCAGTAGGGGCCGACTGACACCTCATACAGCTGGGCGCCCCTCTGAGACGAAGTTTCCAGAGTAAGGATCAGGCAGAAACATTTGCTCTTCTGCAATATTTGCTATTCTGCAGCCTCCGCTGGTGATACCCAGGCAGACAGGGTCTGGAGTGGACCTCCAGCAAACTCCAACAGACCTGTAGCTGAGGGTCCTGACTGTTAGAAGGAAAACTAACAAACAAAAAGGACATCCACACCAAAACCCCATCTGTACATCACCATCAACAAAGAACAAAGGTAGATAAAACCACAAAGATGGGGAGAAACCAAAGCAGAAAGCTGAAAATTATAAAAATAAGAGCACTTCTCCTCCGAGGGAACACAGCTCCTCACCAGCAAAGGAACAAAGCTGGACAGAGAATGACTTTGACGAGTTGAGAGAAGAAGGCTTCAGACGATCGGTAATAACAAACTTCTCTGAGCTAAAGGAGGATGTTGGAACCTATCACAAAGAAGCTAAAAACCTTGAAGAAAGATTAGATGAATGACTAACTAGAATAAACAGTGCAGAGAAGACCTTAAATGACCTGATGGAGCTGAAAACCATGGCAGGAGAACTATGTGATGCATGCACAAGCTTCAGTAGCCGATTTGATCAAGTGGAAGAAAGAGTATCAGTGACGGAAGATCAAATGAATGAAATGAAGCAAGAAGAGAAGTTTCGAGAAAAAAGAGTAAAAAGAAACAAACAAAGCCTCCAAGACACATGCGACTATGTGAAAAGACCAAATCTACATCTGATTGGTGTACCTGACAGTGGCGGGGAGAATGGAATCAAATTGGAAAACAGTCTTCAGGAAATTATCCGGGAGAGCTTCCCCAACCTAGCAAGGCAGGCCAATGTTCAAATTCAGGAAATACAGAGAACACCACAAAGATACTCCTCGAGAAGAGCAACTCCAAGACACATAATTGTCAAATTCACCAAAGTTGAAATGAAGGAAAAAATGTTAAGGGCAGCCAGAGAGAAAGGTCAGGTTACCTGCAAAGGGAAGTGAATCAGACTAACAGTGGATCTCTTGGTAGAAACTCTACAAGCCAGAAGAGTGTGGGGGAAATATTCAACATTCTTAAAGAAAAGAATTTTCAACCCAAAATTTCATATCCAGCCATGGAATTGGAAAGCACTTATGAAGCTTATGGAATTTCATATCCATAAGCTTCATAAGCTTCATAAGTGCAGGAGAAATAAAATCCTTTACAGAGAAGCAAATGCTGAGAGATTTTGTCACCACCAGGCCCACCTTACAAGAGCTCCTGAAGGAAGCAATAAACATGGAAAGGAACAAGCCATACCAGCCATTGCAAAAACATGCCAAATTGTAAAGAACATCAATGCTAAGAAGAAACTGCACCAACTAACAAAAAAAAATAACCAGCTAACATCATAATGACAGGCTCAAACTCACACACAACAATATTAACCTTAAATGTAAATGGGCTGAATGCTCCAATTAAAAGATGCAGATTGGCAAATTGGATAAAGAGTCAAGACCCATCAGAGTGCTGTCTTCAGGAGACCCATCTCACGTGCAGAGACATACATAGGCTCAAAATAAAGGGATAGAGGAAGATCTACCAAGCAAATGGAAAACAAGAAGAAGCAGGGGTTGCGATCCTAGTCTCTGATAAAACAGACTTTCAATCAACAAAGATCAAAAGAGACAAAGAAGGCCATTACATAATGGTAAAGGGATCAATTCAACAAGAAGAGGTAACTATCCTAAATATATATGTACCCAATACAGGAGCACCCAGATTCATAAAGCAAGTCCTTAGAGATCTACAAAGAACTTAGACTCCCACACAATAATAATGGGAGACTTTAATACCCCATTGTCAACATTAGACAGATCAATGAGACAGAAAGTTAACAAGGATATCCAGAATTGAACTCAGCTCTGCACCAAGTGGACCTAACAGACATCTACTGAACTCTCCACCCCAAATTAATAGAATATACATTCTTCTCAGTACCACATCACACTTATTCCAAAATTGACCACATAGTTGGAAGTCAAGCACTCCTCAGCAAATGTACAAGAACAGAAATTATAACAAACTATCTCTCAGACCACAGTGCAATCAAACTAGAACTCAAGGTTAAGAAACTCACTCAAAACCACTCAACTACATGGAAACTGAACAACCTGCTCCTGAATGACTACTGTGTACATAATGAAACGAAGGCAGAAATAAAGATGTTCTTTGACACCAATGAGAACAAAGACACAACATACCAGAATCTCTAGGACACATTTAAAGCAGTGTGTAGAGGGAAATTTATAGCAATAAGTGCCCACAAGAGAAAGCAGGAAAGATCTAAAATTGACACCCTAACATCACAATTAAAAGAACTAGAGAAGCAAGAGCAAACACATTCAGAAGCTAGCAGAAGGCAAGAAATAACTAAGATCAGAGCAGAACTGAAGGAGATAGAGACACAAAAAACCCTTCAAAAAATCAATGAATCCAGGAGCTGATATTTTGAAACTATCAACAAAATTGATAGACCACTAGCAAGACTAATAAAGAAGAAAAGAGAGAAGAATCAAGTAGATGCAATAAAAAATGATAAAGGGGATATCACC
>NW_012113475.1:6919619-6933083 GCF_000951035.1 Colobus angolensis palliatus | reverse complement strand
AGACTGGATTAAGAAAATGTGGCACATATACACCATGGAATACTATGCAGCCATAAAAAAGGATGAGTTCATGTCCTTTGTAGGGAAACAGATGAAGCTGGAAACCATCATTCTGAGCAAACTATTGCAAAGAGAGAAAACCAAACACTGCATGTTCTCACTCATAGGTGGGAACTGAACAATGAGAACACTTGGACACAGCGTGGGGAACATCACACACCAGGGCCTATGGTGTGGTCGGGGGAAGGAGGAGGGATAGCATTTGGAGATATGCCTAATATAAATGACAAGTTAATGGGTGCAGCATATCAACATGGCACATGTATACATATGTAACACACATGCACGTTGTGCACATGTACCCTAGGACTTAAAGTATAATAATAATAATAATAAACAGCAGGTGGGCTAGGCATGGTGGCTCATTCCTATAATCCCAGCATTTTGGGAGGCTGATACAGGAAGATCACTTGAGTTCAGGAGTTTGAGGCCAGCCTGGCAACATAGTGAGATCCCATCTATTAAAAAAAAAAAAAAAATTAGCCAGGCATGGTGGCACATGCCTGAAGTTCCAGCTACTAGGGAGGCTGAGGTAGGAGGACTGCTGGGCCTGGAAGGCCAAGGCTGCAGTGAGTTGTGATAGTGCCACTGCACTCCAGTCTGTGTGACAGAGCAAGACTTTGTCTAAAATATCAAAATTTAAAAAGATGTCTCAAAGGAAGAAATTGTGAAGATCAGTAGTTGTGATCTAGATAGAGAAGGGGATATGGGTGTTCGGGTAATGATAAAAGCATGTTATAAACACCTGATGGTATGAGAAGTGTGAAGTCTTCAGAATAAATCTTGCCAAAGATAAGGAGTGTGGTGGAAATAGGGCAGAAGAACAGCCCAGGGTCAGAAAAGAGTCTACTGCACCAAGGGACTCTACCTACATTTTCACATGAAGCCACAGGGAACTATGAAATTATTTTGATGCCCAAAATTAGGCTTCAAGAAAATAAATCCAGTGGCAGCACGTACAAAAACTGGAAATAGGAGAGACAAAGAAAGTAACTCAAAATGCTTCACCCCAGAATCTAGAAAAATTGCACAGAAGGCCCACACTGGCCCAGTAAAAATGGGAATATTGTGGAGAGAAAATTCATTCACTTGAGCAAACCAAAAGTTAGGGAACAAAAGATGATGTCAGATACCTAATATTTAAGAATGGATCAGCCAAAATTGGGAATTAGGAAGCAAATGCAGATACAGCAGGAAATCTAGCAGTAGAAAAATACATTAAGAGGTAAAAAGAGATCAGAGCCAGTGGAGAGAGAGAAAGGGGAAACGAGTACAGAGATACACCAAGAAAACAAGAGAAAGAAAGGTTTGGACACTATGGATAAGGTGATGGCAATAGAGAAGGCCTCTGGTGTCCAAGCCCAGTGGTGTCTCTGAATAAAGCAGTGTCCAGAGAGAACGAAACAGAAGCTGAATTACAAGACTATTACAAATTGCTGGGTTTTAGAAGCAGATGAGCTTTTGGAACTCTTGGGAGACATTTAATATGGGAGAGAAGGAGAGAGAGGCTGGTAATTTAAGAAGCATTGTGGGAATTTTTTTTATAGGAGACTTGAAAAGGGTTGTAGGTCAGAGGAAAAAAAATCAGAAGGGAGAAAGGATTTAGTAATCTTTATTGGCAGGAGATTCATATTTCTAACTTAAATCTATAGCCCAAATCATTTCCTCTTGTTTTTAAAGATCAAGAACTTCAATTTCCCATCCTTTACATGGTGAAGACCTTAATATATTCAGGGTACATTATTAAATCACATCTCAGCCTTTACTTCTGGCCGAAAATACCAATCCATTGTCTTTTTTTGTCAATTTTACCTTCCAAACTTTTAATAATCTCCATGGCTTTTTCTTTGTGCTCTTCTCCATGTATTACAGAGTCTTACTTAGAAAATCCACAAGATGATCCAACAATTTAATAATGGCTGAGCCTAAACTGAGTTCTTTAAAAGGTAGTTATATGATGATTTCTCTACATGGGTGGTTTGCAAGCTCATTTTGTTTGCTTTGTTTTCCAGAGAAACCATTTATTCTAATTAAATTATCTGTGAGATGGAAGGAGCCTCTCTGATTAAAGTGAGAGTAAGCAAAATAGAGTCCCTACTATCATCTCCCCTCCCTAGTGTGCAGAAGGTACTGATGTAACCCAAGCAGCCCTAGGGGTCTGAAAACCACTATTTTACAACACGCTCTGGTATATGGGCACAGATGTTAAATTCACTGTTTCAGGTACAGGATAACGGTACTGAATAACAGCTGGGTTTTGTTTATTAGTTTCTAACATTTCTCATAAAACACCTATGCAAGTTATCTTTCCTATACCATATAAAAAAGTCTTTATCCGTATATAGTCTGTAAATTTTCTCCAAAACTTTTTCCTACTTACAAATGTTACGCAGAATTCTGACAACATATTCACAGGTATTAGCTACCTCTTTTCTACATAACTTAATGACAGCTGCAAACCTAATGTGAACAGTCTCTAAGCAATGTCTCTGATGAGCATAGAAATAATAGAACAGACTCAAATATGCTGTGTTGCTAATAAAATGTTTGGTGGTTCCCCACCTCAAATGTCAAAATTAATGATATTCCTATTCTACTAAATATCCTAGAAGCACTGTGCTACAAAATAAAAAGTAACAGAAAAGAGTCATAAGACATGTATTTGTTCACTTTCATACTAACCTAATAAATTTAACAGCCAGGCCCAGGTCAGCAATACAGCAAGTTCCATTTTTCTTTACCAGAATGTTTTTACTTTTCAGATCTCGATGGGCAATTGCTGGTTTGCCTTGAGTGCTAAAGATTTCTGTGTGTAAGTGACATAAGCCACTGACAGAAGAGTAGGCTAACTTCAGCATTGATTTAGTGTCTAGGGTGGTGGACTTCAGATAATCATAAAGGGAACCATTTTCATGATAGTCTGTGATTAGGTACAACTGGGTCCAGGACCCCGTCCCTTTGATATCTGCAGCAATGAAACCTAAAAGGAAAAAAGATGAAAAGGTTTAGTGTTTTCCGAATAGTATCAGGAATAACTCATATTCTCAAACATCATTCTTTGTCACAGGTAATTTTTGTTTAGCATTTCATTCAATTTCTTGATTATGCCTATGATGGTATTAAATGACTAATACCAATAAGAGGCAATCAAAATTGTACAAGTAAGCCTGGGCACAGTGACTCACACCTGTAATCCAAGCACATTGGGAGGCCATGGCGGGTGGATCACTCGAGGTCAGGAGTTCAAGACCACTCTGGCCAACATGGTGAAACCCCATCTCTACTAAAGGATACAAAAATTAGCCGGGCATGGTGGCGTGTGCCTGTGATCCCAGCTACTCAGGAGGCTAAGCAGGAGAATCACTTAGCGATTAACCTGGGAGGCGGAGGTTACAGTGAGCAGAGATCACACCACTGCACTCCAGCCTGAGTGACAGAGCAAGACTTTATCTCAAAAAAAAAAAAAAAAAAAATTATAGGCGTAGAGAAAGATTAAGAGTTTACATCTGAAAATATGGTCCCTTCCTCATCAGTAGTTGATGTTTAAACTACTTCATGGTATTATAAACTACTATGTTATCTAAACTATTTTATGGTATTATAGTTACACATAAGACATTGTTTGCAAAACAGGGTCTTGAATCCTTGAATTAAGGAATATACCCCACTGATTAGCTTACTCTCTTTCTACGTGAACAATCCAGACAGATCATTTCTAACTTGCGAAAATAAAACCAATTTTCAATATAAACTATTGATACAAATAAACCCTGCAGATAAGATTCCTACAACTTTTCTCAACATTTAAACAAAAATATGGTCCTTCAAATTCCCAAGAAACCCTAAGAAATTCTGGTATTACACTTGCATTTCCTGTTTCTGAAGAAAAAATATTTGAGAGTATTCCATTTCCAGCCTACCACTTACTCACAGAAGTGCCTTAGTCATTCATTCCTCCTGTGAGGTCTCCCATTAGAAACTTATGATGTTCTTGGGCCCATGCCAAGAAGAAAACTTCAGTACATTTCACAACGGGTCTAGACAGATGAGTTAACATGCAGATGTTAACAGAAAGACAGAGGAAAGCTAGGAAACCCTGAACACAGCTACACAGACTTTTACTCACCCAAAATGTTTTCATGCCTCATCAACACTGTCTGATATATTTCTGTCTCTCTAAACCAGCTGGCTTCCTCTGTGGTGAAGAACACTTTCACAGCTACCTTTTCGCCACGCCACTTTCCCATCCAAACTTCCCCATAGCGACCTTTTCCAATCTGTTTCACCATCTGAATCTGCTTAGCTATAGTCCTTTGGACCTGTGAAATCCCAAAACACACTGTTAGTGTATTCACGGCACTACAGATTTGTTTAATCTTTTTTTCTCCAGAGAAGAAATGATTACTGCATGTAAAATATATTTAGCCAGTATTTTTCTCTACCTAGACAACGTATTTGTATTTATTTATTAATTTCTGTTACACTCTTTTAAACATATTTCAGATTGAGTGGGGATTCTGAAAGTTCAAAATACTGCTTCCAAATTATGAAATATTTTATTCTACTATTATTATTTTCACAGAGAAAAAAACCTGAGTGGGTTCATAGTAATTGGCAGAATAGAATACTTGCACTTCCCCATTATGATGGACTACTACATACTCTGAAGAGACTCTTGTGACCATACACCCAATCATGTATAAAATATGACAAAACAAAATTGTAATACATTGTTAGGCACATACGGAAATAAAGGAAATCTATATGCAGGGAAGAAGAAGTAAGGGAGGGAGGGAGGGAGGGAAGGAAGGAGTTGAGACCAGAGCAGAGAACAATAAACCAAGTTGCTGTCTGGGCAAAGAATAATACCAGAACTGGAATCCAGAGTTTAAACTCTGACTCCTTTAAAACCAGAGGAACTGAACCTAGGGCTTCAGCATTAAGCAGGGAGCATCAAATGGTACTAAATTTTCTGTGGGTTGGTAGCATGCCAAGGCTCCTCGATACAAATGCTCTCTTGAGGAAACCATTTGCAGAATACTTTCCATTCCGTGACTATGGTGGGACAATAGTACTTTGAAGGAACTCTTGCCACCATACAACTTGATCACGGGTATAACATAAGAAATAAACTGTAATGCACTCCTGGGCTCCTAAGGAAATAAAGGAAATGTCCAAGAATGGGGAGGAAAAAGGAGAACAAAAAAAATGGAGGGAGAGAAGAAACAGAGAGAACGAGAGACAATTCTGGAGAATGAATTCTTTAGAACAGAAAGAAACAGCCGCTATAAATGAGAATCAACGGAAACAACCCAAATAGATTTAACCTCTTCAGATTACATATTGGAATTCTGAGATACAGAATGCCAAGTAACTCTAAATGAAATGAAGATGGAATAAAAAATAAGCAAGAAAAGATTACTGGAAATTACATTTTTGAAATGCAACAGTTAATTGTCATAATAAAAAATACAAAACAGTAGACAAAACAGCATATTAGAAAAGTTAATGAGAGAAACTAACAAGTTGAAGATAATATTATTTACCAAGCTCTAAGAGAGCTGTAAACAATATTATAAAGAGTGGAGTAGAGACAAAGAGAATGAAAATACGAGTTAAGTGGCATTAAATTTAAATGTCTCTTTACATATGATCTTCATCCCATCTGTACTTACTGTAAAATATTTGAAGAACTCTGATATCAACGGTTCCAAGACTGAAAGGGCTAAGCATCTGTTACAATTTATATAATTTAGATGACATAAAGAATCTAGCATATAACTCTTGTAACACCTGATAAGAAAACTGGAATGTATTCTTTGTCGAGATATACTTTACATCAATTAAAAACTTAAACTTGTTCTTTTTGTACTTTTAAGAGCCATGCAGTTACATTGGGCCACCCCAGATAATCCAGAATGGTCTCATCTTATCGTCAGCAACCTTTGCTCACCCTTGTCATAGAACACAAAATTCTAGGGATTAGGACCAGGCACGGTGGCTCATGCCTGCAATCCCAGCACTTTGGGAGGCTGTGGAGGGAGGATCCCTTGAGTCCAGGAGTTCAAGACCAGCCTGGGCAACATGGCAAAAACTCATCTCTACAAATAATAAGAAAATCAGCCAGGTGTGGTAGCACACACCTGTAGTGACAAGCTACTTGGGAGGCTGAGGTGGGAGGATTGCTTGAGTCTGGGAGGTCAAGGCTGTAAAGAGTCAAAATCGTACCACAACACTCCAGCCTGAGTGACAGAGCAAGACCTTGTCTAAAAAAAAAAAAAAGAAAAATCCTGGGGATTAGGACATGAATTTTGGGGGGACATAATATATTATATATTATTTATAATGAAGATTATAAATATCGTACTTTATGAAAAAAAAACTGATGTACCATGAAGCCACTGAAGCTTCATGGAAATAAGCATGTAAGTTTATGTGTAATGCAGTCGTCCTCCCTTTAAGAGCCCAGTGAGCCATGAGACATCATGTTGAGTCCACTGTACTCCATTCCCAAACAAGGAAACAGGAGAAACATGGACACCAAGCAGTTGGGAGCCAAATTCATACACAGGGAAATCACTCGCTTGAGTGGAAACTTCCCACATTTATTAAAGAAAAATATTTAATTTACAGATCTTACAAAGCATTGCTCATGTAAGTCTATGGAGTATTTCCTAACATAAGCATTTTTGCATTTGCTTTTTTCCTAATAATACATTTTATACTTTAATTATAAGTTTTGAGAGAATTGACAATACTCGATAGAATAGGAACAACTTATCCCAAAGATAGAAAGTAAGTTATTATAACATGTAAGGACCTAAAAATATAACTTCAAAAATTTTTAACGGATTCATTTTAGTTTTTATTTGATTTAGCAAATGTTTCTGGTCCTTCTATACCTAAACTTTAATTCTATATTACATTCTTAGATACCAACTTCTTAGATTAATTGTATAAATAAATTGCCTGGAAGATACAATGACTATAGCTGTACTTTCAAAAAGATCACTGTATTTCATGTACACTGAGAACAACTGAATGTATAAGGAGTTATAAAGAATTATCACTATTCCAGGACTGTGAGAAGACACACACACAGAAAACACACACACACACACACACACACACACACACAGCCTTGATTCTTACAACAGCCCTATGATATTATATCCTTTTAAAGAAGGAAAAAATGGATATTTTGTGAAAAAGAAAAGATCCAAAATTAAAGGGCACATATAAAGTCATTTGGTAAACACGAGGTCCAAGTACGCGGTTATATTTAAGGCACTAATTTGCCCATTATGTTATTAAAATTAATAACAAATCAATGTTAAGATGAGGTATTCACTCACATACCAATATATATAGAGAGAACTATATACTTCTGCATTGTTTATCTTAATAACCAAATCTTAAAACCAGAAAATAAATCTGTAATAGAGACTTTTTCTTCATTGAACTGAGTTTTATAGAACCCTCCTTCCCATCCTACCCCCATCAAATGCACTTTCTTGTTTTATTTAACCATCATTTAGTTCACATCTCATTAATGTTAAGAGCACAGATTATCTGGTTTTGAATTCTGGCTTCTCCATATACTAGCTAGTTGACCTATCTGGGCCTGTATCCCCTGATGGGTAACACTGGGTTATACTGATATTTCTGGTACTACCTTATAGGGTTGCTCTGAGGACTAAATGAGAATTTGATTTAGTTTTACAGGCCAACGTCTGGCCAGGATTGGAACCAGACAATCTGGCTTGAGAATATATGCTCTTAACCATTATATAATGTGAGCCAAATATTATTTTTTGGTATCTAGATTATAGAAACAAGATAGTATTTTATAGCTATTAAAGGTGGAGCTGAAAGCTTTTTAATAACAAATTATTGAACAGCGCCTTTAATAAATCAGCCACTCTACTGGGGATAGAAAGTGAACAAAATGTAACCTCTATCCCCAAAGAGGACAGACTCCACCAAAAGATACAAGAACATTACCACCAATTACAACATTAGTTTAAACGGCCATTATTAGTGCTAAAAAGAAAGTGTTACCACAGAAGATAAATAGACTGGCTTAGTCTGGGGTAACTGAGAAGTTGTCACAGAGGTAAACAATATGAGGTAGACCTTGAGCCATGAGTTGGAGGTATGTCCAGTAAAGAGATTACACTTGCAAAGACACGGATATATGTTGTATTTGAGAAATAATTACTCAAAGGTGATGCTAGAGCCCAGGCAGCATACTGGGGAGAGGTGGGAGGAGACGCCAGGAAGGCAAGTTAAGTATATGCACCATGCATACCAAGCTGGGAAAGGAGACCTGCAGGCAGTATTGGGTATTAGCATATTTTATCCAGGACATAACATTGTAAGATCAATGGTTTTGAAGAGAGAACTCCACAGCAATGGGAAAGATGAGTTTGAAGGCAAGAAACACTGGAAGAATTCAGTTTCAATTCCGAGAGCATCTAATTCATTAATACCAAAAGGGATTTTACTATTTGTACAACTCTTTTAGAAAAAAATAAGTATATTACTATTGATTTTCAAATTGTATTTGCTCATATATTCTCTTCAAGGTTGACAGTGCTGACCATCAGAAAAATGAAGCTTCTCCTGAATGGAAAAGCCAGAACTTTACCCTGAAACATAAACTCCACAGCTGAAAAGCAACCTTCTTTCTTGTAGAACTACTGAGAAGCCAGTTGGTTGTAATATTTTAGCCTTCAAAAGCCAGGCCAAAGTGCGGTAATGCTATCCTTATGGAAAACAGAGGGAAGATGGTCCCATGTTTAATGTTTTCTAATCTGCTCTTTATCAGAATGTCTGAGGGTCTGGATTGTAACCACACACCTACATTAAAAAATAATCACCTTACTCTCAATATGTCAAAATGTTATCAGGAAGCCCTGCAGCTGAGATCGGATGTCCAACAGACTGCACAGAGCTTTCTCCTTGTCCAGTGCCCTATCTGTATCAGTAAGTGAAACCCCATATTCATTGACAGTTCTTTCAGAAAACGTTTCCTTTAAATTCAAGGTATATTCTTCTCATACCAGCAGAGGGAGGCCTGATCCACTTCCTGAGCTCTGAGACTGCTCAATTAAGTCTCTCAGGGATTCTCCAGGAGGAATATAAGTTTCATCCTGTTCTAACCCAATGCTGTATCGAGGTCTGGTTTCTTGTCTTTTATACCTAAAGATGGATAGATGAAGATAATTTTAGATAATGAAATGCAATGATGGAGTAAAATATTGCAACTAATATGGTAATCACAGCAGTTTTATTTTAGCACCTAAATATAATACATTAAATGCTTCATATTTTTTACTCTTAGTTATGGTTTCCCAAGTAAAACTCATTACTGTTTTGCTAACCTATTTTTTAAAATAAACAAAATAAACTACGTATTTTTACTCAGTCTCAAGCATTTACAATTTTTCTTCTTTTATTTTCAGATTGCATATACCCAAGCAGACTACATTCTATTAGTGTTTCTAAATAGCTCCAATATTATTCCTTAAAATCTTTTCTAAAGTCCCCAATTAATCAAATATGTAAATTTTTGGTGTACAAAAAACATTATAGCTAACTCTCTTATATTAGGTCATATCTAAAGAAATAATATAAATTTAATCTTTAAAAACTTTCTGTCAATAACTAATTCAATTAGAAATGAATTTATTTGAATAAATTATCTGACCATTTGAAAAGTATCTCAAATGAGTAATAAATTAATCAAAAGGCAAATGACATAAATATCAAGGTCCTTAATATTTCACAATCTAGAAAATAAGTTCATAGGCCATTAAAAAATAATTGGGAATTATCAAATTTAATATAATAAATGACCTTATTTTAATGATTAATCTATAAATTAAGTTTAAAATCTTTTAATAATCAGAAATGTTACAGCTTAGAAAATAAGAAATTTGAGCAACTCTTAAGTTCAACATGGCCATTTCTCTGCTTGGAATCAAACCTAAGTAACAACCAGTCTCTGAATTCTCTAACTACCCTAGTTTCCCTAGGGATGAAATATTTATCTGGGTAGCTTTGAATTCTGAAGCAGGAATGAGATAGGTAGCTAATTGTAACTTCATTAGGACAAACATTTATCAACAGTAACAGATATTTTCAGTTAAATATAAGATCAAATTAGGATAGAGAAAGCTTTAGTGAGAAACACTAACAGGCAAAAGCAGTAGAATATTAGTATAAAGAAGATACTATAAATTAAAATTTTTTGCATCTACATTTTAGAAACTTACCGGAAGTAACAGAATAAAATGATAAGGACCAAGAGCAAACTACAGACAGTCACAGATATAAGTAAAGCCTTGTGGTGTATAGGTCCATCCACAAAATCTGAAATTAAAAAGAAAAAGAGCCATAATCTAGAGAATATTTTTACTCGAAAATAAGAAAGCAACTCTTTCCTAAAGGTACTTGCTAGGTATCACGCACAAGATGTGAAAGATCCTTTTCATATACCAATTAATAAAAAAACCCACATATACTAAAAATTAAGTAAGTTTGACTAGCATGAATCATCCTTCATCTAGGCACTTAATCAAGAGCACACATTTCTTCCTGTCTGGAAGGCACAGGCTCGACACAGGATAAAACTACAGAAAGAACATGAACAAAGGTAAGTGGATCTGTGCACCCACAAGAGAAACAGGCAGTTCATCGTTATTACAGACCCAGCTCATGGGTTCCCAGGCTCTTCTCACGTGGTTTCTGGAGTACTCTATACCATGAATTTGTATTAAAAAATAACTATATAATTCATGGGACAGAAAACATAGTTTGTTGTACATAAAGTCATCTTATAATGGATAAAAAGGAAGTGGACCCCTCAAATGTTGCCAAATAGAGAATATATGGTTGTGCGTTGTTTTAAACAAAGATGTCCTTCAAAATCCATACTTCTTCTTAAATTGAATAATATTTTAAAAGAATGTATGTGTTCCAGCCAAAGAATGTATGATACTTTTATACAACAAATTATTAAACACTACTCATTTTGTTTTAACTCCAGTTCTTGACAAATCAGATTCCTCAAATTTTATATAAATAAGAATGACTTAGCTTTATACAATGCATATTCACTGACTTTAACCCCAAAGATTTTCATTCAAAGTACTTTATTTTTAATAATCGTCCCAGGTAAACTTTATACAGGTGATCTCTGGGACATATTTTGAGGAAACTGACTTAAAACCAGGTACACTTATATAGTAATATCATTAGTACCATTCTTATTAAAGGCACCATTTACCTTTGAGAGAGTGATTACTGTTGTTCAATTTTAAAAGGTAGTATTGTAACTTATGACTTTGGATGCTGTGGACAAGAGGTTTTCCAACTGTACTATATACCTTTAACTATACGGCCACCTAAATATTTTGGCTGGGAACCTTATTCCAACCAAGGTAACTTTTTTTATTCAGAAGTATTATATGTTACATGAAGAAAAACTGAAAAGGACCAACTAACCAAAATAAAATAAAATCACTACCTCCTCAACGCTCAGGAAAAATTACTGCTAACGGTATCATTTCAATAAAAATGTTCATGAGCAAAATATAATATATGCTGATTTACAACTAGGTTGTTCTCATTTATAATACTGTGAACATTTTCCAGAACAACAAATATTTTTTTCTGCAACAGGATTTTTATATTTTTCTATTGACACATAATTATAATGTTTTAATACATACATAATGAATAGTGATCAGATAGCATATACATCATCTCAAACACTTATCATTTCTTTGTGTTGGGAACATTCAATGTCCTCCTATTTGAAATTATTCATTATTGCACATGACCTTTTGTTTTTGTTTTTGTTTTTTTGATACAGGGTCTTCCTCTGTGGCCCAGGCTGGAGTGCACTGGCACAATCTCAAGTCATTGCAACCTCTGTCTTCTGGGTTCAAGTGATTCTGTGCCTCAGCATCCTGAGTAGTTGGGATTAGAGGTGCGAGCCACCACGCCCCACTTATTTTTGTATGCTTAGTAGAGATAGCGTTTTACCATGTTGGCCGGGCTGGTCTCAAACTTGTGGCCTCAAGTGATCCTCAGCCTCCCAAAGTGCTGGGATTACAGGTGTGTACCACTACTCCCAGCTACAACCTGACTTTTAAAGACTAAATTGTGTTGTACATAAAATCATTCTAATTAGAAAGTCAATCTTCTGTCATATATTCAGGAGATTCTAAAGATTGTCATAACATACACAGTTTTGTAATAAACACTCTTACACATACATCTTTGCACATGCTAATGATTATTTCCTTAATAAGACTCCCATAAGTAGATTTGTTAGTTCAAAAGATACATATTTTAAGTATTTTCATACATATCGTCAAATATTCTTTTTAAAAGGTAATAGTAATTTCTATTTTACCATGAATGTGAACAAAGATTTTACTTGTTTTGAAATAATTTCACTCTTACAGAAAAAACCATAAGAAAAAAGAATTCCAATGTGCCCTTTACCTAGATTTCTCATTGTTAACATTTCATCATTTATAAAATTATCTTGCTTTCCCAATGCCTCTCTCTATCTATGGTTACATATAATATGCATATATATATTTGTATTCAAATTTTGTATTTGTTTACTTATGTGTATGTCTGTATTATTTTTTTGGATCATTTAGAGTTATAGACGTAACGCCACTATCCACTTATAAATACTTCGAGAGTGTACTTCCTAAGAACTAGGACACTATCTTATTAAACAGTAATGTACTCAAAGGATTAATGCACAGCCCCATGATGTGCTTATTTTATACTGCATGCTTGAATCAGAACATCTAGGAAATTATCATGAACACCTAAACTGAAAATAAATCTTCCAATCCATGAGCATAGGATGTTTCTCCATTTGCGTTGTTTCTGATTTCTTTCAGCAGTGTTTTGCAGTTCTCCTTGTAGAGGTCTTTTACCTCCTTGGTTAGCTGTATTCCTATGTATTTCATTTTCTTTGTGGTTATTGTAAATGGGAGTGTGTTCTTGATTTGACTCTCAGCCTGGATGTTTATTGGTGTATAGAAATGTTACTGACTGGCTGGGCACAGTGGCTCATGCCTGTAATCCCAGCACTGTGGGAAGCCAAGGTGGGCGGATCAACTGAGGTCAGAGTTCAAGACCAGCCTGACCAACATGGCAAAACCCCGTCTCTACAAAAATACAAAAATTAGCTGAGCATGATGGCATGTGCCTGTAATCCCAGCTACTCAGGAGGCTGAGTCGGGAGAATCACTGGAACCTGGGAGGTGGAGGCTGCAGTGCGCAGAAATCGTGCCATTGCACTCCAGCCTGGGTGACTCGGAGAGACTCCATCTCAAAAACAAAGGAAGGAAGGAAGGAAGGAAGGAA
>NW_012113475.1:6827201-6919569 GCF_000951035.1 Colobus angolensis palliatus | reverse complement strand
GAAGGAAGGAAGGAAGGAAGGAAGGAAGGAAGGAAGGAAGGAAGGAAGGCGGGTGGGCAGGAGGGAGGGAGGGAAGGAAGGAGAAAGAAAAAGAGAGAGAAAAAAGAAAGGAAGGAAGGAAGGAAGGAAGGAAGGAAGGAGGGAGGGAAGGAAGGAGAAAGAAAAAGAAAGAGAGAGAATAAAGAAAGGAAGGAGGGAGGGAGGGAGTGAAGGAAGGAAGGAAGGAAGGAAGGGGAAAGAAAAAGAAAGAAAGAAAAAGAAAGAAAGAAAAGCAAGGCAGGAAGGAAGGAGGGAGGGAGGGAAGGCAGGCAGGCAGGCAACTGATTGATTTTTTGTATATTCATTTGGTATCCTTAAACCTTGCTGAACTCATTTATCAGTTCTAGCAGTCTTTTGATGGAGTTTTAAGGTTTTTCTAAGTATAGAATCATACTATCAGTGAAGATGCTTTAACTTCTTCTTTTCCTAAGGATGCCTTTTATTTCTTTCTCTGGTCTGACTGCTCTGACTAGGATTTCCAGTGCTATGTTAAATAGGAGTGATGCTGTATACATATCCAAAGGAATATGCCAAAAAGACACATGCATTTGTATGTTCACTGCCACACTATTCACAATGGCAAAGGCATAGAATCAACCTAGTTGCTCATCAATGGTGTGTTGGATAAAGAAAATGTGGTACATATACACCGTGGAAGACTACGCAGCCATAAAAAAGAATAAAATGATATTCTTTGCAGCAACACGGATGGAGTTGGAGGCCATAGTCCTAAGTGAATTAATGAAGGAATGGAAAACTAAATACTGTATGTTCTCACTTATAAGTGGGAGCTAAACACTGAGCACACATGGACATAAACATGGCAAGAACAGATACTGTGGGTTAACGGGGGTGAGGGGAGATGGGCTAAAAAACTACCTATTGGGTACTATGCTCACTACCTGGGTCCAATAAACACATGTAACTATTCACATGTACTCCCTGTATGGAAAAATAAAATCTGAAATTTAAAAAAAGAAAAACATCTTCGAAATATTTCAGAAAAACTTTGGATTATCTATTACAAACTAAAATCCACACAAATTTCTTATCCAAACTTCATGATGGTCAGTGTTATGATTTACTCATCAGTCTAAAATATATATGTTTAATAGCTATTTATGATTGGTAATAGTTGCAAAATACTAATGAAAGTAATCTGCATCTGAAAACACTAAATGAGAGGCCACTAAAACAGCAGTTATTATATTAATAAATTAAGAAATGTTGCCAATAATCTAGGAAAAGAGAGCTCAGGAACTTGACATATTATAGCACGTGTAAAAAGTCATTCAGGGCTCAACACAAACAGGAATTATATATAATTTGAGCATTCATTGTCTAAACATGCTGCTTAGTAAATCCTGAAAATAATCTGTAAGCTCTTAATGTTACGCAGGCTAAAATTTAACACAATAAATTGCCTTAGTAAATTTTTTTCTCCATTCCTCCCTCTCTTAGTTTATATAAGGAGTTAAAAATAAATTCAAGGTGTCACAATACCTCAGCCAATGAAAGCACAATTCACAATATTTTTATACAGATAGAAGCATCCAAACACTGTAACACACAAATATGTTAAGACTGCCACTGGAAACTTAGCTTAAATGCATTTCCAATTTTAAAGATAACAAAAGATTTTGTAAAAATTTTAGATTTTAGGAGAATGCTAGATAATCAAAACTAGAACTATCCACATAATTACAATGTCAAAATATTATCAGTATATGAACACAGAATACTTTTCCATTCCAATGATGTAATTTTACTAAAACTCCAAGTTTCACTGCCTTTTACTTTCCATGTAAATGCAAGATATAGGATACACCTTGAGCTGCAAGAACACCGTTTATTAGTTATCTTATTATATTTCTGATTTATGAGAGCAATGAGACCAGAAGGATCAAGGGATTCTTTCCTTACCATCAAGCACTTTATTTAAGGCTAGCATTACCTTCCCATTTTCCTTTTATTTGCCCCATAACTCTATCCCCGGCAGCCCCCTTGTCTTCTCTCATGAATAGGTGATCCTTATCAATAAACCTTTTGTTTCTGCTGGTCAAGCTGGTCATGTTTTAATCTGCCATTACCTGTGCTCAGAGCACTAACAATGTAAACATTCAAATCACAGCCAGAGTCTCAGAAAGTGAACAGTTCCAGATACCTATCAGGAAAAGAGCAGGGCCCACAGCTCTCAGCTCTCTATAGGACAGCAGATTTCTACCTGCGCTGTCACTCCAACTGCTTTGGGAAGTAGAACTGAGAACTCCCAGGGGAAGTCTGGTTCACTCTGAGAGGCAAGTGAAGAATCACCAGTAGTCTCATAACAAAACTGCATTCTGTCACTACTGTCACTTCTCCGATAATTAGTTTGTAACTGCTTAAGATGCCAGGACTGTTTTTATAAGACCAGAAGATGGTTCACAATTGCAATAAGAAATAGAAGAAAAAAATCATACAGCTAGAAAGTAAAATATCTAGTACAATTTCAATAAAAAACTACATGTGTATATGGTAGAGGCCAAAAAAACAAAAAAAAAAAAAACCCAAAAAAACAAAAAAGCAGCAGCTCTGTGGTATAGCTATGTAAAAACATTGGTGATCTCAGACTACAATCTGCTGGGACATTTACTTGACCCCAGAAGAGCTGGGCCAAAAAGGTAAGAATCTGCTGAGACTTTGGAACTAGGCACTACCTGAGTAGCCTATGCAGAGACCTTGCCTAGGTACTGGCAAAGCAGTGGAATCTGGAAAGACCTTGCTTAGGTACCACCTGAGACCCTCAGAGCTCAAAGCAGTACATTCTAATGCTACTAAACTCCACCAAAGCCAGCTACCTTACACAATGTCAGTAGAGTCCACCAACCACTCATCTCCACACTGCCCTGGACTAAGAACTTTTCTTCTCATTGTTCCTTTTCACTCTGTCCTTTGGAGTTTCATTCCACTATTTTTCTAAATTCCTACATCCTCCTCAGATAATGCTCCCTCACCTTCATACTCCTAACTGAACTGAAATCTGGGCCCATCTCTCTTTTCTTACTTATTTAAAAAAATTTTTTTAGAGAGAGTGTCTCCTTCTGTCACCTAGGCTGCAGTGCACTGGCATGGCTGTAGCTCAATGTAACCTCAAATTTGCAGGCTCAAGTGATCCTCCCACCTTAGCCTCCCTAGTAGCTGCAACTACAGGTGTACACCGCCACGCCCAGATCATTAAAAACTGTTTTTTGTAGAGATGGAGCCTTGCTATGTGGCCCAGGGTGGTCTTGAACTTCTAGGCTCAAGCAATCCTCCCACCTTGGTCTTCCAAAGTGCTGAGATTACAGGTGTGAGTCACTGTGCCCAGCCCTCATCTCTCTTAATTATGAGATTTTCTCCAACCAGTCATACTGTTTCATACTCCTGTAGTTAGCAAACGGTTCTCAAATATT
This sequence comes from Colobus angolensis palliatus, assembly GCF_000951035.1. Classification (NCBI taxonomy): domain Eukaryota; kingdom Metazoa; phylum Chordata; class Mammalia; order Primates; family Cercopithecidae; genus Colobus; species Colobus angolensis. Next base: position 6,916,099 of record NW_012113475.1, on the reverse strand, counting down.
ACAAACCAGACCTCTGCACTTACTACTGCATCTGTTTAGAGTCACTGCTACTCATAAGCTACGCAAACTTGAAGTTAATAAACCTTCCCGTGCTGCATTTACTTATCTTTAAAGTTGGAAGAACAATTCTACGTACTTCACAGGGCTGCTGTGAGGTTAAAACTGATTAATTAACGTAATTTTTAGCAGAATGTTTGGCTAATGTTAGCCATTTAAATTTTAAACTTTTTATATACTTAGCCTATCCTGTCTTATTCACTTAGCACACTCCTGTTCATCCTTAAAGTCTTGTTCAAGTATCAGTTCTAAGAAGCTATTCTGACAACCTCCTCCCCCAGGCAGAGCCAGTCACTCACTCTATTATGTCCTTAATACACTTTATAATCTAACTCTACTACTGAGATACTCCTGAACAAATATAGTTATTGACATGGTTCTCTCTTATATTCTAATGTACACTTCTTGGGAGGAATAATTTTCTTCATTAATTTCTGTATTCCTAATACCATAATGTTGCCTGCCACAATTAAAAAAATGCTGGTGAAGCTTTGATGTGAATTATTATTAATCAATCTTGTATAGCTTTCTAGGCTAGAACAGGAACAAATGTTAAAAAATGTTATCAAAGTCACAAAATTCTAGCTGGGTGTGGTGGTGTGCACCTGTTTTCCCAGCTACTGGGGAGGCTGAGGTGGGAGTACTGCCTGAGCCCAGGAGGTGGAGGTTGCAATGAACTATGATTACACAACTATACTCCAGCCTTGGCGACAGAGCAAGACCCTGTCTCAAAACAAAACAAAAAACAAAAACAAAAACAAAATAGAAAGAGTAAAATAAAGTCATGAAATTCTATTATATTATGTTGGAAAGATTTTTCTCTTCTCAAGAAATAAAATCAATCATGAAAAATCACTTTAAATCACTTAGATAATATTTAGGACTTAAAACTCTGCAACAACAACAAAAATCTGTGTGTGTGTGTGTGTGTGTGTGTGTGTGTGTGTGGTGAAAGCAAGGAGGAGGAGAAAGGGAAAATGAGAGATGCTGCAAACAAAAGGTCTCTTGGGATGCAATATTTGTCATTTTAAAGGAACAACACTTAAATGGGTAAGTTTTGAAATGAAAACTTTTGGACACTTTCCTCATTTTATCAATATATTGATATGATTTGACTAAAAGGTGTTACTCTAGCATAAACAAAAGGAAATGCCACATAGCAAATAATGTTTAATTTAGTCCTTTATATGGTCTTTACTTTTAAAATAAATATAGTCAAATGGTAGTTTTTGGGTGAACTACAACTTCTGAATAACTTTCAGGGAGAAGCAGAGTGCTATCTCCCACCTCCCCCCTGAAATACACTACAAACTCTAGGAATAGCAATTTTCTGAACAGAAGTGGGGAAAAAATAAAAATCATAAAAGTGAAGTCACATATGACTTTTTCCCACAAAATACTTGCACAGGTCTTCGAATGATGGTTCCATGTCATCTGGCCTCAGTGCTCTGCTCCAGCAGTGGAAAGTCGTACAGGTAGATTGAGAGAGAATTATTCTAGTTTTTAGTTTTTATTTTCATGATACCTAATGATTTTCCAGCCTGGAAGCCTTCCTTGCTTACCTCTGTTTTTCAGTGGAGGCAGTGTAGGGTGCAGGTCTTTATTACATTCGTTCCTTTCTGTACAGCATTCAATTGATCTTCTTTGATGAGGAATGGGAGTGTCCTATAATTGAACCCAAACAGCTATTAGTGAGTTTCTTCTAAATTTCAAAGTTACATCATCTAAAACTTTAAAAATTGTCACTATTTAGAGAACTAATTTAAAATTAGAATAATTTCACTCAAACACCTTAAATATGTTCTCTTCTATAAGCTAATTTATTTCAAGTTACCATGTATTATCTTACTGCAACTTCTGCATGTCAACAAAATTACTACTACATTTCTAATAATTAGTGTGCATTGTATAAACTGAGGAAGAAAGTTTGGATTAATGCAATAAGCTAAATTGAAGAAGATACTCTAATGGGACACTAAGAGAGAAGTTAACAGCAAAAATAAAAATAATATTTGATTTCAAAACGAAGGAAGAATTGGTCCAATGGAAATTTTCAGTTTTCTAAATTACAATCACGTGTCACTTAAAGACAGGGGTACGTTGTGAGAAATGTGCTATGAGGTGATTTTGTCATTGTGAGAAGATTACAGAGTATACTTGCACAAACCTAGATGGTACAGCCAACTACACACATAGGCTATAAGATAAAGCCTATTGTTCCTAGGGTAAAAATCCATACAGCATGTCACTGAACTTAATACTGTAGGCAATTAAGGCACAATAGTATCCATCTGTGTATCTAAACATAGAAAAGGTACAGTCAAAATATGGTGCTGTAGTATTATGGGACCACCATCCACTGTCATCATACATACCACCTGTTGCTGATGTTTTTGTGCAGCACGTGACTATACTAAAAATGGGCTGGCCAAGAAAAAGAATGGTTTTATCTTGCTTGAAACTTGTTGGAAATCTAGCCAATGAAAGGTTACAGAATCAAGTTATCTTCCTTACCCGACACTGAAAATCTGAGCCTTCTAGTCCTAGGCATCCAGAAGTGACGACAGGCATCCCAGAGTCATCCTCTTCTATCATCGTGAAACAATATCCGTCTGTGCTGAAGACCAAACAGGCAAAGTGAGAAACAGAATATGTGTGTGTGTGAGTCGGTGTGTGTGTATATCTAGGGAAAAAGGAAATAAGTGATGGGTATCATTTGTTTTATTGCAACATGGAGAACGTCAATGATCTGTTAAGACAATCCAAAAGCTTCCTTTTATGAAAATGAATTTAATAAAGATAAAAACATTTTGTAACATCTCCTTTGTCCAGAAACTTGTGAGAAAGAAGGATCTAACATTTCCATATAACATACATCATTAATTACCATGAACAACCATAGATACCAATTACTGAACACTTATTTTGGCCCTCCACAGATATTACTTTTCCAGACAAATCCAGACAAACTGTGAGGAAGGTAGCACTACTGTTGCTTTCTATATGAGGACACTGAAGCTCAGAGGGCTTGAGTAACTTTCAAAGGTCTTACAGTTAGTGACAAGGAGTGCAAGGGTGTGAATCCAGGCAGGTGACTGTTTATCCTGTTCTACTTTTTCTGAGACAGTGAAATACATTTATTTCTTATTAAAGCACAAAAACTAAAGACAGGTAGGAGTTAGGATCAGCATAGTGTAACTGAGATTCTTTACCTCTGCTTCTGGGATATCCTGTCCTATGAAGAAATTAAGCTTTGTTGTAAGACGTATGAGCTTCATTTGGGGGTGGAGGAAAGATGGGCAACAGAAAGAAGGGTTCTTGATAAAATAGTGGAAAGAAAATTTTAAATTCTGTATGGTTTTCCAGATTAAAAATAGTTTTCACTTATTCTACATCATTTAATCCTCTCAACAATAAGAAAAAGAAAGTATTATTATGTCCCTTTTACAAATGAGGAAATTAAAATTATAAAAGGGTAGCAAACTTGTACAAGGTCACAAAACAAACAGTTACAGAACTGGGCCTTGAATCACTTCACCATGTGTTTTCTGCTATGCCCTTTGGGACTAAAATAAAAAAGAAATCTGTTATACATAGAACTGTTTGTAAACAGACATTAATATCTTCACAAGCTTGTGAAGACTCTCAATATAACTCATACACAGCACTGAATGTTTTAAGAAATAAAGTGCTAAACTATATTTCCATCCTTTTCTCATACATATGCATGCTCAGCGTCCAAGACAGATATGGCAATGTAATCTTGAAAGGTCATGGGACTAAAGCTCTGAGAATGGTATTAGCCATGATTTGTGGGTTTGTCTATTCTGTCTTAGTGGTAGCAGCATGCTGCTATATGTTAGCCCTTCAGTTATTATCAACACCCTCAGAATTGTTTACTTGTTTTATAAGCCTCAAGTGATCCAAAATACTTCACTTAATAAGAGCCAGCACAACAAAATTCAAACATACTAATGAATGGTTAAAAACGACCAATGATAAATCCTTCTCTTAGACCAAGGTCAAAAAGCATGAATATTGTTGTGGAAGTAAGACTGTCTCTGAATGGCCCATGCCTTGAACTCTTTGGGCCTTTTTAACCAATTTACTGAAATTGCTATAAAAATGTAAAACATGTAAACAGTGAATGGAATAATTAAAATATCTGTTCCTTAGAAATTTACTTTAAAAATATGAACAAGTGACATCTGTGACTTTTTTTATTCTTTTCCTTCATGTTTAGACTACATGTACAACTTACATTTCTCATCAAAATCAAAATTCAAAAATTATCAGAAATCATAGTCATTCTAATTTTATGATATCAGGAAGGTACAGGGGCTAGAGAAGTACCCTAAATTAAATCTAAAGACTAATTTCTCCTTATCATGGGTTCTTCTTACTCAAAATACGAGTAAATAGAAATGTACTTTTAGACAACTTTTAAGAATCAAAAAAAAGGCAGAGAAAAAGCTGGTAAAACTAGTGTCAGGTTACTGCTACAATGTCCTAGGAAATATAAAGAAACATCAGAGAGAGTAAATTCAAGCTTTAAAAATACACACCCCTTGTCTACAAAGAGAGAGGAGCTAAAAATATAAAGAGGGGAAAGGAAGGGAGACCCTGAGAAAATAATCCATGTCCCAATAAGCCATAAATTCACAAAGGAATCAAACATTTAGTTGGAAGACAAGAAAGGAGGTGAGACAGCATATTTCAATGGCATATTAGCTGTCACAAAGCAAATTAATTTCTATGCTTCCCACTGTCATTGCTCTCCAGCAAGGAACATCAACCAGAAACTAGCACTACAATTACAGAAGTTCAAGAATTACTTGAAAACTTTCAACCCTAAAGCAAGTACAAATGGAAACAAAGCTATGTTCCCCAGTCAAAGCTAATCAATTTTGCACACTCTAAGAGATGGCTACAGGCTGTGACAATTAAATCTTACCATTGGCCTGTGTGAACATCCTGCTGCCTGGTTGCCATGTTCAAGCTTAGTTTTGTATATAGATTGTTACCCTCATTCCCAGAGTATTGAAAGTGATAAAAAGGCAAGATGAAGAATCATGAAGGAAATAAAAGTGGAAATAATTTTAAACAAAATTGAAAGTAAGTGAGATATATATATGAACATAGGATGAATCATGGAACTGTAGTAATGATTATGAATGAAATAAAACAACAATTGATATAACATTTCAAAAATGCTGTCCCTGTGTTATAGACAAAGAAAAGTGGTAGCAAAATGAAACAGTAGTTGAGTGCACAAGATATTCAGTCATCAGTGCTAACTGCCTCTTGACATAATGTTAACTCATGAAAAAGCAAAGCATGGGAGAATTTAAAGACTGCATGAAGTCAAAGCAGTTATAATACAAGTCTTGTTTTTCTTGAAGAGGATTCAGAGAAAGAAGAAAAATAATATGATAAGGAAAGAAAAAGAAAAGAGAAACAATTTTGTTCCAATTCTTGGATGATTATACAGGTTCCAGGCTCCTTAAGTTTTCCAAATATTCCAAAAGTAAAGAACTGTCTACAAGGAACATCTAGAAAAATCATCAGGCATTTAACTGCCTCAAAGTATTTTCAGTGTGCCCAGGTGAACGAACATACACTTGCAAGAAAGGTATCTACCTGTTTTAAAGCTTCAAGGGACCAAGCAATACTCTTTTTAGATAGATATGCATTCAGAGAATAGATGCATTTATTATGGTCAATACTTTATTTCATTTATTATGGTCAAAATAGATTTATAACACAGACTTCTGGAACCCAACTCATTCATTAGTTGTTGTAGAATGGTTAGAAACCAATTTTATAAGATGTCTAAAACTGTATTGAACGCATCTTTATTTAACATGAGTACAGTGTTTACAAGGTTTACCCAAACTTTGGTCTCTTTAATTCTATTCTTCCACTAAGATCTTACGTTTCTTTATTGTAAACCCCAGTGTTGTTCATATAGCCACCATAGTTGAGAAGAGACTCTTGTATAACTTTTCCTCAGTTTAGATTTTTATAAAGATTTATTTAACTGTAAAACAATTTTTTAAAGTATTAGTTAAAAAGAGTTTATCTGCTCTGTTCAATCAAGTGATAGGAAATTTGAAAGCATTATATTTATATGATGGGTATCTGCTCAGTTGCATCTGGCTGGAAAGATTAACAGTTTTTCTACAACTCTTACATTTCTTTTGAATTTCTTTTACATTTTAGTCAGAATTGATTTTTAAAGGTTAACTGATTTTAGGTCATCCATAAACAAGTTCTTAAGAACACCTTGTCTTCTAAAATATCTATTTCACACTCAAGGGAATAAAGTCAGTTTTCAGTTTTTGTCACAGGTAAACGCAAAGATACATATAACTTTTAGAATTACCATTTAAATGGTGCAGCTTTTTAGTCCATTAACTAAAATAGCTGAAAGCTGCTCATAGCTTTGTTAACAGTGGTACGTTTTACACTTATCAAGCATACTATGACTCGAGCAGAGTTGGGTGCCGAGTATGCAAGGGTGCATTTTGAGGAACTGATAGTCTACGAAGGCCACCAATCCTGGAAAAGAGAAAAGTCATTCAACTTCCAGGAACAGGGAGACATCATAAGCTACCTAAGTGTTTTCTACCGATTGTGAAGTAACCGAAGAAGAATGCTGAGTAGTGGTAATTGTCAAAGTAATACAATCCTACTTTTTTCCCCTATCATCTTAGATGATGGATTCCCATAGCGGTGGAGGGAATACAGAGTGAAATACATATGGGTTTACTTTCCCCTTCCCTGGCTTTCCTTCTGAGGGGTCACAGTATTGGCAGAAGGTGAAGTTACAACATTAATGACAAAGTACCAATGTGAGAGATGCCCCTTTTATTTTATCCTCAAGATCATGTAACTATCAGACATCCTTCCCTGATACCCTTACCAAATGATTTAGCATCTTGTTTATTTTTTTCTATGAGGTACATGATTTGTTGAAATTGTCTCAGTTTTTACATTCAACCAGCATTAGTATAATTTCACCCAATGCAGACCCTCACATCTCACCTCGATGGCTCTGAGGGCCTTCATGCAGAACTTCCTCTCTCCTCTCCTGACTCCAACCCATTCCATACAGCAGGCCTGATAAATCTCACATTTTTTGTCTCTGCTCAAAAATCTTCAATAGTTCTCTCTGTATAATTTTAAAGTGCCCTGCACGATCACTTTCTATTAACTCCAGCAACAAACTGGGACCATCTAACATTCTCACTGATGACTCACGAGAGGCACAAAAGGAGAGTCATTCCTTATAAAAGCCTCCATAGGTGAATTTAAAATCACAGCCTCTTACAACTGAATTAGAAGTTCTAATGAAGAACCCACCACTCTCTTAGGTGCAATGGTTTGAAATCAACATCTTCTACTGGAAAAAAGTAATTATATAGATCAATATTTAAATGGCCTGGGCAACAGTGGAAAAAATAAAACCCTGGATGGTTTATAATGACATTCAGTATGCAAGGTAAAATGTGCAAACAAACTGGAACAATGCACACTTAAATCCTCTGAGACCTTAGGTCAGGAGCACCTGTCTGAAAACACACCACCACACTCAGCAAGAGGTTTAAAAAGCCTGCGTTAACACAAACTTTGTTACAAGGCTCACAGTCCCTAAGCTTTTCTTTCTTCCCTCTGAGACTCTTCAGGATATAGAGTTGGAGGCTTATCTATTTCCTCATTTAAGCAGTCTGGTGTCATTTGCACATCCTTTGCACAAACATTCAATTTGATTTATTATATCTGTAAACCCTGAAAACTCCCCAGCCAGGATAATTCTTGGTAAGAAACCAGTAAGATAAGTACAGAAGTATTAAAGATTGTCTTTGAAGAAAATAGTCAAAAATAATTTTTTTAAATGCTTAACATTCGTGAGAAAGTGGAGGGACTTGAGAGAGGTGGTGAGATAGAGACAAATATGTGATTACAGACCACATCAAGTAAAACAAGGAATGATATGCAAAGCCAGATTCGATTATATAGAGAAAAAAATACATAAACAAGGCTGAGATAACACTTGCTAGGACAGGAAGATGAAACAGAACACTGGCATGTTGAAAGCCACATAAGAAGAGTTACTCAAGGAAACTACAGCACTCAAGGTATGCAGTGATGGTCTGTCATCCTAGGAGAAGAATCTGAAAATGGAACGGGATGGATTACCATGCAAAGTGACACGTGGAAAGATATTTAGAAAACAGACACTATCTCGAGGGAGACAGGACAATGGCTTTACCCCTTACTTTCAAATATAGATATGAAAAAGGCTCTATTACTGTATTCAATCATGCTGTGTTTGTACTACATCCTTTAATGTGAATGTCATGATCAAAGGAAACGGCATGGATTTTGGAAGCAGCCGTATCTGCACCTGACAGAGATCAAGCCAAGAATGACTTTGGCCTTGGCGAAGGCTGGTAGAGTAACTGATGGTACCGAAAAGAAGTTTTACAAGCCTCTAAAACCTTGCACATGTCCTCTAAATTAGCATGTGGGATTTCAGGTTCTCTTTTAAGTACAATTGACTCTTGCCTCCTTTTGGATTATTCTCTCCAGCTAGGTGGAAGTGATAATGAAGATGAAACCTACCACAACACTCAGTTTGACTAAGATCTGGGTGGTACAAGGCCTCAGGCCAGAAAATTTGGACCAGCCCTTTTCTAAGGTACACATTAGAAAATACAACCTTATCCTTTACACCGTTTTACCTGGAAGGGTAACACTTAGTGCAGTATCACTCAAGGTGTGTTCCCCTGCAGGTCAGCAAACTGCTTGCTACTGATCTGTGAAGGGGTGAATTTAAAAATGAAAACTTGTAGAGCAATCTAAAGGAACAAATTTATGTCTGTTGAAGGTAAATAATAGGCAATAATAATGGAGTGTATATTTTGCAAGTATTTTAAAAATTAACTTTTCTAATAATTTGTTTTATATTATACTGTAGAAAATCATCAGTATACAATTTATTGTGGAGGGAAAATTATCTTTCACTAGAGATAGCTTGAGAAGTACCAATTTGGAGGTAGAGAGTAGAGTGTGCTTACAGGAATGGAAGTAGAAAGTCCTGAATTTATACAGGTCTTAGGACAAAGAAACAAATGTAGCCCCTGTATTCACATATGACTGATCTCAGCTCACAGGAAGATTCAACTGGAATCAATACTTCACTAGGAAAATACATGTGCCTTTTACTCGAGAGCATATGTTTGCTTATTTGAAAACCAATGTCAGAACTGGCTGCTGGCCAAGTATTCAGGACTTTGGAGTCCTGACCACAATTTTTCTATCATGTTATCATGACTATGGAAAATTACTTAACTTTTTAGAGCCTCGGAATTCTCACCTAGTAAACACGGACACTGCTACATTCTTTATCGGATTGTTACAATGAATAAAGAAATGTAAAAGTAAACATGCTAATATTCATAAAAAATTCAATAAATTTTAGTTTTCTGTTAACTTCTACAAAGTTAACCCACTGATGTTGACTGCAATGGTATATCTATGCTCTTTTGAGGGGTTCCACTTTTACTGTTGCTGTTTTTCTTTCTGTTGTATTTTTGTTTACTTTTTCTTTGCTATCATAAATCAAAGGTTAACACAACCATATAATATATAACCCATTTTGATCTGACTTCCATCTCTACTACATTAAATATCTCTAAATTGCAGTTATCAGTGTCAATAAATCTGATTGCCATGTTTCAGTTCTTATCCTACTCTAACAGATCCAACATAGCTGACCTTACTACCTCTCTAAGTAAACTTGGCTTCAGTGACACCAGACTCACTGCTTTATTGTGAATTCTTTAGTATCTTGCAGACATCCCCTTTACCTAAGCATTAAATGTCTCATGGTCAAGTCATACTCCGGTAGATGGTTCTATTATTAATCCCAATTCTTCATACTTTACCATGGACATTGCTTCCCCTTGACTGTGACCTTGATTTTGTCACTTGATTTGGAAAATTCAATGTCAGAGGACACAATATGAACAGAAACTTTAAAAGATCACTCCTTCACACTCCCAAGAGAAACAATATGCCTTGTGCAGCTGCTGGTCCAAAATTAAAACAAGAAAAATGAAGAAATGTGCAGCAGGTCTAAACTCCAAACAGCAGCAAGAAGTGAAGCCCACCCAATCCAAGCACAGTGCAGCACAGATACAGCCTCCTTATAAACCCCGAATGAAAAATAAATGTCTTTAATTATAAGCCATTGTGGTTTTGAGGTTATCTGTTTCACAGCAAACAGTGACTAATGCTCTGTGCACTTGGACCTCTCTCCTCAACCTCTTCTCTGAGTCCCAGATCCATATCCAACTGCATACTGATACCTCTACTCAGATATATCAGAAACTTCAAATGTATCACGTCCAGATTGGAACTTGGTTCTTTTAATCTGTCCTCTTTCATTAAAAGTCTACCCCATGCATTTAAATCTACATCTGGAAACTTGTAAAGGCGCTCTGGTTGTCCTCCTAGATGATATCTAATCCATAATCACAAAACTCTACCTTCTAAATATTTCTCAAACAGATCCCATTAACTCCTACACCAGCACCACCCTAGCTCAAGATCGTTTTCTTGCACATAAACTGATTTTACCCAATCCACTGTTCAATTTCCCTGACCTAACTATTCTTGAATTCACTTCTGTCTCCTTCTAATACATCCAATATTCTGCAGCAAAGAAACAAATCAGATCATGTCTACCCACAGCCACTCCTGTGCAAAACTCCCTTCACTTGCTTCCCAACACCCTTAGGAGTAAGATCACATTCTCAATATCACCCACCAGGTCACAGTCACTATACCTCCTGTCTCCAGGCACAGCTCCTACCACTGTACTCTACTGTTCCTACTCCCTGCTCCTACTCCCTGTACTCTAGAGAAAAACAGTTTCTTTTGAACATGCCGAGCTTCTTCCCACAACAGAATTTCCACTGCAGATACCCCTGACTGAATACTTTCTACCAAATCCACTTAGGATACCCAAATGGCTTATCAGGAAAATAGGACAAAATATTTGAAACCAGGTTAATTCTAGAAAATCCTGATCACCAGGACAATAGCTCAAATGACACACACAGATGTATTCTGAATACCACAGACTTAGACACAATAGTAAAATACCCCACACTACTTTGTTTCCTCCTGCTAATTTTCTTTCTTTCAAACATTTTTAAACTTTCCTGATACTTTTTCTATTTACTATAAAGAGGCAGTGTTTCCCTGGAAAAAATTGAGCTTTGGAATCATTTTACCTTGGCATAAAATTCAGTGGTCACAACTTTGTAGCACAAGAGTCAAACTACTAGACCTCTTCCGATCTGAAATTTCATTTGTCTAAAGGTGAGAATAAGTTGTTTTGCTGACTAAATGAGATATATATTTATGAATATACCCAGGTTTCCTCCCTGTGTTACTTAGTCAATATGTGTTTCTTGTGCTAAATATACTAGGTTCTTGGAATACCCTGGTAAGCTTATATTAGATTTTGCTTCGTGGGAAACTTAAAAACTTTTTTTAAAAACCTCTCAGAAAGAAACAAAACAGCATTCGACCCAGCTTTGAATACCTTCTGGCTAATCCTCAAATGATTGCCCAAATATTCTACCTGGGCTCTAAACTTAGCAGTCTACCTTCCTATTTCAGTCCACACCCCCTCTTGAAGCTTAAGGCACACTCTGCTTCTCTGACATTTTAACTCTTGAGGGCCACACTCTTCCAGATAGCTGGCCCACTTCTCTCTTGGCACACATTGGCCTCATTAGGCTATAGCTCTTTATTCACTGTTGACCTTACCGTAAGGAGTAAATGCAGCTATAGTGATCAGAGGAATGGATGGAGCTGCATAAAGCATGTAAGGAAGAAAAAGGCCAAATAGTCGTTTCAAATGTCATAAAGTATCTATAAAAACATGATCACCAATTAAAGAGTATTTTCTAGAATTTGGACAATGCCTTTCTTAGCAACTGGTGGAATCACATGAGCTCTACCACTGTACTGCTTCCTAGAGTCAGTTTATGAATATTCCCAGCAGCTTAGGTGTTCTTTCCAAAATATAAACAACATCAGCATGATGAATGGTTGAAACAAACAAACAGACAGACAAAATCACATGCATATGACAGCCCCTGATGTTTAACTAATTGTGGGGACCAGGTCTTTTGAAAGAAAATCATTGGCATTTGCACCTTTACAAGGAGTCTGGGATCTGAGGTCTGTGTTCATGTGTATATGTGCTGTCTGGAGGGAGGAAAAAGAATCTTAGAACATTGTTTCAGGGTGAAACATAATTCAATATTTCTCTAATACAAGCACAACTCTAAGAGTTTATGACAGTATTAGGCACTGTTCTCTAAAATGTGTTCTTTGAAACACTAGCCTACAGTTGCATAGTTGAAAAAGTGTGACTTTTTGTTAAAGCTAGCTTTAAATTATTAATATCACCAACCTGCAAATATTGTTGACCGAGTCTTCTGGACAATGGTGGTGGCATTTACAACGCAAGATCTTTGGACGGGGGGTGGGGGCTGTACTCTCACCATCCTCTTTCTTGGTGCCCACGTTTAATTTTCCTGCACTTCGCAAAAGCATGTTATCAAGGAAGTTTGCTGAAAGAAGAAATAGTAAGAGTTAGGCATCTGTGAGGTAGGCTACCCCAGTCTTCTGTTCAAAGGAAAACATGAGATTACATTTTAAAATGAAGTATTCAAGATACTTAAAGATTTAAACAGAAAAGCAGACATTTTGGTATTTTGATTAAAATCATGTCTTTTACCCCAGTATATGCCTCATACAGAATAAAGAAAGACTCATATCCTTTCAGGATGGTCTTTTATGTATTAAATTGTAACAGCTATATTTAATTGAGTGCAAGGAACTCAACGAGACATTAGATAGACAACCTCTACTATATCTGGCAATTCTATGGGTAAATACTATCATCCCCATTTTTCAGATGAGAAAATTGAGATTCAAAGTTTAAGAGATCTGCACATAGCCAACAGACTATGGAGTCAGCATTTAAACTCAAATTGTTTAAGCTTTAGAACTGTCTTTCTACCATATCACAGAGTTTCTCTACTTTAGGTATACTGTGTACTTTTTAAAGAAATTACTAGAAATATTTAATCTGTAAAATTGGGTAAGAAGATAAAAACTTAGTTAACATCAAGACACATTTCAAAAGATACATCTTCCCCATCAGCATAGGGAAATGCAAAATGCCTACCTATTACTGTAGTGATGTTTCTACCATCTTTGATAGAACGCACCTTGGTAGACATGATCTCTTAGAAAGAGATGTTCTGGGTTCAACATTAGGCTTTACTATTTACCAAGTTAGTTGTCCTTAGATAACTTTATAAATAATCTTGTGACTCATTTCTTATCCTTAAAATGGAGATAATTACAGACACCAAAACTCATGTCAACAGCTTAGAATGTTTATGTTACATAGAAGAGGACAATGCATTCATTAATATCTATTTTGTTTCAGGCATTGTAGTAAGAGCTCTTATATATGCCATGTAACTGCATAAATTGTCACTGTGAGCAATTTTCAATTTAAAATCTCTCTCATAACACATTTAGCTTATCTATAGTGAATACAAGATCAACAAAAATATTTTTAAATTGCTGGGTTAAAAAAATTGAAATTCTAGGTCAGAAGTACAAGATATGCCACACATTTGTTATAGTTTTAAACCAAAAATGAATGCCTGCAGGTAATGGTTCCATCAGAGAATTAGAAGTTTATTTTTTTAAATCTGCGATAATTTTTCCTGACCTTCTGCATGTTAAATTAATTATTCAAATTCTTACAGAAAAAAATAGTTGAAAGAAAAAGCAATAAAATATGTTGTCAATATATCAGAATTTCCTAAGATTAACTCTAATATTTCATTAAATTATTCCAATTTGTACAAGATGTGCATCTAACTTTCTCAGTTTCCTGTAAATTTTGTTCAGAAAAAAAAATGTTGATTGCAGTGGGCACCTGTGGCATATGAGAAGATTGTCATATACAGAATCCCACCCCGAGCCACAGCGATTTTGATTCTGCAGGTCACAGGCGAGCCAGGAAATGTGCATATTCAACAATATCTCATATAATTGTGAAAAAAATTAGTTGTAGACTCCACTTAGAAAAACCCACCAGATTAAGCAAATAATATGTATTCCAACCACACAATTACTTCCAATACATGTTATTATTTCTATATAATAGTATGCTCATCCTTAGGTTAAATTTCCAAATAAAATGAAGTTAAATAGTTCACGTCACTGCCTTATCTTGAAAGCCATTTGTTCCAAGGTTGTCCACATGAGAGTGCAGCACCACTTGGTACCCCAGAGTAGTGTGTGTAGGTGTACCTATATCTCATCTTCTTGTGGTAAGCTCCCTCTTTTCAAATCTGGTTCTCAATGTTACTGGCTTTATGACCTGAGTCACCTCAGCAGACCAAGTAATAAAAATAGAGTATTTAAAACTTATTACTTCCTGCTTTCTTTCATACCAGACCCTTTACTTTTGATGCTTTAAAACACAATAAAAATTCATTTATGATGAAAATGTCTACTAGCAAATAGGTATTGGGCGCCCTCCCATTTTCCAGGCACAGCCTGTGTAACTAGGATGAATTACACATACACAGAATTTACCAGTTGGTGGGAAAAGCTGTTAAATGGAACACTGACACCAAATGGTCTAAAGCAGAAAAGAAAACATCCTCATGTGATTGGAAGTAAGATGCTATTTTCTAAGAAACATTTTAAGAGAAAATTCATGATTTTGTCACATTGCAAATTTATTTAAAGAGTGGTATAAAATTTGGCTAGAAGAAGGTTCTTTGCAATATTGCTTGTAACAACCCATATTTACAACAATAGAGGATTAGGTATATTTGTAAAATGGGATTCCTATATATCCATTAAAATGCTGATGTAGAAATGTATTTACTGACAAGAAACAATGTTATAGCATAATTTTTTGTTTTACTTACAGGGTATTCTAGTTATTAAATCCCACTCTCATAAGAGAAATAGGGGCTAACAAAATGAACCTACACTATGAGATCAGGGGAGGAGACACTAACAATAAAAGCCTGAAAAGCAGAAAGACAAGCAGTCACTTGTCTACAGAATCAAAATTGCTGTGGCTCAGGGTGTGAGTCTGCATAAGACAATCTTCTCATACGCCACAGGTGCCCACTGCAATCAACATTTTTTTGAACAAAATTTACAGGAAACTGTTTGAGAAAGTCAGATGCACATCTGGTATGAATTCTGAATAATCTAATGAAATAATAGAATTAATAATTAGAGACGAAATTCTGATATATTGAATTGATAACAAATCTACAAAAGCTGATTCTTAAGCCAAATGTGGGGAAAAGCTAAGAAGCAAAACTTTACCGCTTAACCCCAAAAAGCTCCAGAAATGGTATCATAAAGTACTTCTAAAAGTAATTCTAAAAGGGGGAACGGGATATTAAAACAGGAGGAGGCTGAAAATATATTTATAAGTACAGTAATTAGAACTTCAGATATCCTTTCCTATTCCCTACAGGCTAGCAGTATTTCTTTCCTACCCCTGCAGGAGACAAGAAGGGTAAAAGTAATACACATATCACTGAGATACCCTCTTTGTTTTTCCATTTTACCATCGAAGCCAAGGACTGTAGGACAACAAGCGCAGAAGAGGGCAGGAGTACCATCTTATTGCAAACATTCAGTGAACATTCACACTGGATGTTGCCTCCTCCAGTTCATCTCCCCACATGGCTTCCAGAACTCAATGCAGCCTGGTATGCGCCTTCTTTACTGGGTAATTTGACCAGGTCAAGAACAAACAGCATGAAGATAGTGATATTGTGAGTTTCTCAGTGAAACAGCCCTGCAATGTTATCCTACGTGAGGCCCACTGGTGACAACAGAGCTTCCGGTCACTTCTTCTGTGATCCATTCTCATACACATGGGCCACTAATTCAGGGTAAACAGATATTTGAAAAAACCTCAAACATCAAAGACTGAGAATAAAACAAACATTACTTGGAAGAAGTAGATTATATTAAAGAAAATAAAGACTTTAAAAATTATTATTAATACCTTCATCTTACAAAAATACATTAACATCATGAAACAAGAACACATTGCTCTAAAAAGAGAATAACAAGTAAAGAACTTTAAAAATATAATTGCATAAATGAAAATCCCAGCAGGTGAATTGAAAGATAAAGATTAGGAAATCTCCTACAACACAGTACAAAATACAAGGATGGAAAAGTTAAGTAACTTAGAACATGAATCCAGATTCAACATCTGAATAATATTAGCTCTAGAAAGAAAGACTTGAGAAAAAGAGGGAAGAAAATCATCAAATAATCATGCAGGATTTTCATAATGAAAACTCGTGAGTTTCTAATTTGAAAGAACCCATATAGCACCTGAGAATAGATCCACGCCATGTCACTGTAAAATTCTGTAACACTGGAGACAAAGAGACACCCTAATATTTTTTGTAAAGAGAGAAAAAGTGAGGGAGAGAAAGAGAAAAGAGATAAAAAATAAGTATGGCATTGAACTTTGTTCAGAAAACCTAGAAACTAGAATAACACAGAACAACGCCTTCAAAAGTCTGAGGGAAAATTTTTCCATATCAGAAATAAATACCTGGGCAAATTAAGAGTGAGGAGGGTAGGGGAAAAAAAGCATTTTAATATTTTCAGTCTCAAAAATTTACCTCCCATGTGTCCTTCTCAGAAAGTTATTGGAGGAGATATTCCATCCAAAGTATAAACAAGAAAAATATCTTGGATATTCCATCCAAGGTATAAACAAGAAAAAAGATGGAATAGGTACCTGCTAATGGTAGGTCCTTCCCAAGAGAAGATGAAGCGTACCTCCAAGATAATGGTAAATGTGGCTAATAAGATGAGACATTGCATAGGACTTCAGGAGCAAGCAGGTCTCATTGAAGGCAGGTCAAAAAATGTTGGAAGAGAGAACTCTTAAGATGTGGAAATTAATAAGATGACTTATGTATTTTAAATTTACACTGGGAGTTTGGAAACGCATTTGTAATGAGCACAGGGGACTAAGGAACCAAATATTTAAACCAAATATTTACAGATGGGAGACTAGATTATGTACATATGTAGTGGAAGCAGGGATGGGAAAAAAGAACTAAATCCTCATCTTTGATAGTGCAAAGTCAAAGGTAATGCCTGCAATTGAATAATAAAGAAGCAGTAGTACAGTATTTATTTAGAGATATAGAAGAAAATGCCAAAACAATGAAAAGAGGCACAGGTGTAGTTGCGACAGGGAAAGGAGAACTTGGGAGGATGTTTCTTAAAAAAATAAATAAATGTCTTTAAACTATGTAAAAACAAACCTACTGTAGTGTGTGTGTGTGTGTGTGTGTGTGTGTGTTTGAAACAGAGAGAGATGTATAGAAGGATTTATATCACCATATAGATACTGATGAAATGCATGAAAATCCTGCATCTTTTAGAAAAATGTGATTATCTCTGTCAGGGAATACTGAATTTTGTATTATGAAATTTTCACAATCTACTTTCAAAGGGGCCATAATTCCTCTTTCTACATTCCTGCTTCTACATCTGCATGGATCTATGGAGTAGCAAATTAGGACAGATAATAGTTAGAGCTATTTAAATGCATTTACAAATCCCTTGTCCACTCAATCTAAGGAAATAATTAGTCACATATCCTGATGTGGAATAAAGCACATCAGTGAACAATGAGGAACTGGACATCAAAAGAGAATCCAGCCAAGAAGGAACTTCTCTAGCTAATCTTCATGACGGGATTCCGCTCGGGACCAACGACTATGGCTTGGTAGTTAACACTAACTCTACTGATGGCTCACCATGTTTTCATGTGTTATGTTTACATGTGTGCTTAAATTGTTGGGAAATCTACAATGTACACAAGTCACAATATTACCAATCACCTGATAACTTTAAAATAATTGATGGCCGGGTGTGGTGGCTCATGCCTGTAATCTCAGTGCTTTGGGAGGCCGAGGTGGGCAGATGATGAGGTCGGGGGATTGAGACCATCCTGGCTAACATGGTGACACCCTGTCTCTATTAAAAATATAAAAAATTAGCCAGGTGTGGTGGGGGGCACCTGTAAACCCAGCTACTCAGTCTGAGGTAGGAGAATGGCGTGAAACTGGGAGGCGGAGCTTGTAGTGAGCCAAGATTGCTCCACTGCACTCCAGCCTGGGCGACAGAACGAGACTCCGTCTCAAAAATAAATAAATAAACAATTGATAAGGTGTAGCTTAACAGATATAAGGCAAGGCGGAAGAGAAGCAGCAGCAGAATGAACCTGGTGAGACTCACCTTAAACGCTAAGAAAACTATGAGAAAGAAAGATGGTAAGATCTTCTTCATGTGTACTCCATGTTTGAGAAAAGGGCCAATGAGAAACTGGACTGTTTTATCTAACTTTATAATTATGCAAAGGTATTTATAAAAGGATCACTTTAATATCAAGTCATACTGAAGTTGTACAAAATCCAGTCTCACAGATACAAGCCAGGCATTTTGGATCATAAACAAAAGAGAATATATCAGCTATGACATTAAAAAGACAATTACATGCATATATAGAAATAATTATTTTATGAAAACATGAATTTGTCTGATAATTATGATGCTGAAACAATAAACAGGAGAAAAGACAAACGGCAGGTATTCATAATAAATGTAAACATCAAGATGATTAACAAACATCCAGTGGATTAGCAATAATGAAGATATATCCCAAATGTCAGATATCTGATTAAAATAACATATAAGAATATATCTTCTCATATTTTATTATATTAGTATCTTTCCATTGGAAGCAGGAAAAAGGCAGCCATCAAAAGAGATAAAAGTTTGATTTAGTTGACTCATATAAATATTTATTAATTAAATCCTCATTTTACTTGATTTTGTGTTAGTTTTATAAAAAATGATAATCTTTGAAAACAACTGGAAGGTATCTAACCATTAAAAAAATTAAATGTAATTTAGTACATTTTATTTACTAAATCAATAGAGTAAAATCTACAAAAAGTTTTTCACCAAAGAAAGTCAGGCTGGGCGCGATGGCTCACACCTGTAATCCCAGCACTTTGGGAGATTGAGACAGGCGGATCATGTCGTCAAGAGATGGAGATCATCCTGGCCAACATGGTGAAACACTGTTTCTACTAAAAATACAAAAATTAGCTGGGCGTGATTGGCACTTGCCTGTAGTCCCAGCTACTTGGGAGGCTGAGGCAGGAGAATCGCTTGAACCCAGGACGTGGAGGTTGCAGTGAGCCAAGATCACGCCACTGGACTCCAGCCTGGCAAACAGATCGAGACTCCGTCTCAAAAAAAAAAAGAAAAGAAAAAAGAAAGTCAAATAGTGAATAGTTTCTAGTTAATTGTAGAGCAAATGTCAACAAAATTGATTATTTCTTCCCAACTGCATTTTAAATAATTATAGGTTTTCAATAAATATTTTAAAACAGAATCATGAATAAACCTGAGAGAAAATATAAAGAAAAAAACTGAGAAAAATTATCCTTTCAGGAAATTTCTCAGGAATAAATACTACATCAAGTAAGTCACTCATTAAGAGCCCATTCCATTTTGCCATTTCTTTTTTTCTTTTATTCCTTCATCCCTCCCTCCCCTCTCTTCTCTTCTTCCCTCTTTCTCTCTTTAATAACTGATCTTTAAAACAGTATAAATCCAGACACTACACATGTGTAGTTCACTTAGTTTGTTATGTATAGTTTATATATATAGTTATATACATACATATATAGTTATACAGTTATAGTTTAGTTTACTAACTAAATTAGCATAATAATAAAAAGTAAGGCTTTTGGAAGCCACTCTAAAATTGCTTCTCATTTTTCAGAGGATCGCTGGATTTTTGGCATGCAAATAAACCACAGAATTATTTTCATAGGATGTTTGAGTGTGCGTTACTGAACCACGACTAAATTATATTCCTTATGATTCTTATAAGGAATAATAGAAAAATAGAATATTAAGAATATTTCTTTAGAAATAGGTTTATAGATTTTTCAGGCAAATTAATCAAATTTCATGAAATTACCTAATGATCAGAATGCAACATTGTGACTTCCATTCAATTACAAGGATTAAAAAGAAAGTTATTTTTCTTGAATATCCTGAATATCTTTTCTGGAAAATACGTTGTAGTTATATACATGTTTTCAGCTATGTACATGTTTTCTATGGAATCTCTTGTAGTAGGAAATGGAGTTATAATTTCTTTAAAGTATTTAACTGAAAACAGTGGACAATAATGAGTTGGAAGCCTCATATAAACATTATAAAATAACTTGTTCTTTAATGTATACACTTAATCAGTTCATTATTTTAAAAATATCTCTAAATTATTTTATATTATTATATACTCCTATACATGATTTTTACAGAAAATGCAGAACAAAAGTAAAATGTAAAAAAATTTCATACTATTACATATCAAGGGTACAATGTTACAAAAATTAAATTTTACCTTCAAAATCAATCCATTAAATCCTAAAGTATGTTTTAACCATGTTTAGTTTTTTTTAGTAACATTCTTACCAGTTCAAAAATATCATAAATAAAACATTTTTAATTTGTGATATAAAGGACTGTTTTATGTCATAGACAGTCAAAAGGGTATCAAAATCCACTGTCACACTTAAACACATAGAGAAAAATCTATATGAACAATAGAGATAATTCAGTAATATTAAATTCAATATGTAATGCACTTAGAAATGGATATGAGTCATTAAAATTCATTAAAAAGTGACATATAATCATTTTGTGTCACACAAGGTCTACTAATAATCTATCGTCTTTTACCTTTTTCATTTTTAAACTCTTTGAATATCACAAAACTTAACAAAATGTTGATTCTCATCACCGTTCTTCACCTTCTACACCAGAGGGCAGGCAGGGGCAAGAAGAGAAATTGAAATTCATATTACACAAGTTTGCACTTTAAACGTCCAGGGTAAAGAGGTTAGTGGAAAAAAAATTTTAAAGTACTGAACTGGCTAGCAACAACTTTGGGAATGACCCGTCCTACAGCTATTTGTACTGTTATGATAACAAATAATGCAAATCAACACCCATTTTCTTTCTTAACCAAAACTAGTTTAAATACAGTTTTTTTTTAAGAGTCTATTTCACACAGGAATAAAACTCTGATTACAACTTTAAAACAACATTAATTTTTAAAATAACTTTTTGTGATATCAGATAGTTTAATCACTAATTTTTAACACTTAAACCTTGAATCATTTAACTCAATTCACTGTCTAAATTTTTCAACTCTAAAGGCCCAACATTCATTTTCATCACCTAACCATTTTTCCTTATACTAAAGTACTTTCAAATAAATCATTTTCTATGCTCTTTGCAGCAAAAATTTAGGAAAAATTATATATATATACACATACACACACACACACACACACACACACTAAATAAAAAGTTGGGACATATGCCTAAACTTTTCTGGAAAGTAACAAAATATAAATACAATTTTTATTAAAAAATACCAGAGCAAAATCATATGTAGGGAAAGAATAGATTTTCTAATATTAACTGTGATGTTACCTACACAGTAATCTTTCTCCTCCAACAGACAGAAATCAGGTAAGAGACAGGTAAGGGAAGATGCTGGTGCTAAATTTCTAGACATGCTGTGCAGGGGTGAAATGTCAGATGACAAAGCAGTATCACAAATGGTCACTGAGCAGTGGAGCCAGACTTGATGACAATGTAGGGTAAAATAGGCAAATAGGTTCAAACTCCAGCTCAGCTACTTTTATGGGCTTAGCAAGTGACTTAACATTCCTTATAGAAGATGTGGAGAGTAGCAGCACTCACTGGTTGGAGTGGAGGAGAAACTCACATAAAGCATCAACTATGGTTCTTTGCATATACTAAGAGTCAATAATAACAAATTGTTGTTTTATGTGCTGCTGACTCTTACTATTATTCAGTTTTCTCTTCCTTTTCCCTACTCCTTTATCTCCTGTTTCTATTTGTCTTCCTTTCCTTTTCTTCCCTATTATCTTTTCCCCTTCCTGGCTCTCCTCTTCCTCTTCAATTCCTCTTTCTTTTGCTTCCTTTTACTGCCTTTTACTTTTCCTTCCTTTCTAGATTAATCACGGTGATTAATCTAGAGTCTATAAAATATAAGGTTTTCAGCTTAAGAAACCCACTGAAAGTTTGTTCAAGGATGACCAAAATATTCTTATTTTCTTTCATCTCTTGGTACACTGATTCATTTAGCAAATAATCATTAAATCCATTTACATAACACAATGACCCAGAGTACTTGACGGTGTCCTCAATAAAATAACATTCTTGCTTGTAAGACAAATCAGCCACACGTGGAACACTGTGAGACAAATCAACTACATATGGAGAGCCGAAATACAGTATAGGAAAACAATAAAAGAGATGTCACAATGCCACATAATTGTCAAATGTAAGTACTAGACAGGAGTGTGTAAGAGGGAAGATTACTTTGTGTGGCAGTAATCAACCAGTATCTTTTATAGAAACCATAACCACCAGAACCAGGGATATTGCCAGTTTTTCCTTTCAGCCACTCATGGTCAACACTAATGAGTAGGTTAAGAGAAACACTAATTTTAAATATGAGAGAAGTGCTGGCTCTTTCTAGAAACCAGGGCTTCATAAAATATTTGTGGGTGTTTCTATTCACTGGCAATTGTTTCTTTTTTCACCATACTGACACATCGACATCACCACATCACTCAGGTTATGATTGATAATCATGTTTTCAACATTTTCACATCAGTAAAACCCTGCCAAGAGACCTAAAACATCTGAATAAAAAGTAAAAGCTTCAATCACTCAAATATTTTATTTTATGTGATACGAGACTATGACATAAAAAAATCATGAGAAGAGTAAATATGACATACAAGTCAACAGACAACACAAACATTTATATTCATTTGTTTTCCAGGTAATTGATATAGAATTATAAACCTCAGCAAGAACAGTAATTATGGTAGTAACAAAAATTCTTTGGACATCACAATTATGCTCTTTAAATTTAAAACAATAGCTAGCCTTTCCCTTGGGTTTTACTCTGCTTCTGAATTTAGAGAAACTCAATCAAATTGTTTATATAAATTAAAAACCTTTGAAAAATCTCTAAAATACAACTTGTTTGTATTTTTAGTAAAAGCAACAACGTAAGAACAAAATTAACTTGACAAGCAAGTAACCATGATTTGAAAAATATGCAACATCAAACTGAAGCCATTGTCATAAAATAGCATAATCTCAGCTGATAGAATGATTAAAAATAAAAAATGCCTTTGTATTTTAAAATATTTAGTGTGTCAATTCAGGTCCACATTGTTACAAAAGAAACTGAACCGTGGTTCAGTTTGACAATAATGTCAAAGAGTCAACTAGAACTTGGCAGATTTCCAAGCCAGGAGCTATGGTTTTATTCAGCAGAGTTTCTATGAATGCTCTGCTTCACAGAGTTCTGAAGCTAATCAAAGTAGATGTTAAACTTGCCTCCACACCAAAACTTACTCTGCAGCTTTGCAAAGCACTCCCAAGACAGCCTAGTGTATAAAACTATTTTATAGATTCATATATGTAAAGAAGGGAAGTGACAATGAAGCCAGACAAACCAGAAACCAAATCACCGTGTTTGTGCTATTCTTTTTCCCCAAAGAAAAAACCTGGAAAGCATTTAGAACCTGTCTACTTCTAATCCTTACTGTATCCTCTAATAGGATAACTGTTAAAGGTAACCTTAGTTATTACTGACAAAAATATTCAAATATATTGCTAGTTCAAATGTTTAAATATTTGAGGTATAAAATATAGGATATATATTTTAAGCTAAATACTATTATCGACTATTATCACCATCAATGAGTTTAAAGGTCTATCTCTGGTGAAACAATATGGAATAATGATCACCAGCAATAAAATGAATAAGAATGCAATGTAAATATGAGAAAGCCATCATAGTTTTAAGAGAACAAACTGGAAACCAAAGAAAACTGTTTAAAATCTGCAGTGCCATCCATTTGCTTTTACACTTATCTATTGCGCGACACAGAAAAATTTTCTAAGATAGATACCAAAAATGATATGAATTACTAAAACATACTTGCCTCACTTCTCCAAATGTATACTTTATCATGCTAAAACAATTTATATCCTTCTTGGTCAAAAATAAATATCTTAGTAACTATACTTTTGAAACATTCATTTGATCTAACATCTAAATCATTACATTTATACTTTAAAGAATCATTTTGCATTTTTTAAAACTCATATTTGCAAGAAAGAAACCTAGACCTTTACAATCTATGAATTTAGAATTGTATAGTTGATACATTAATAGTAAAAGAATTCACAACATCAAAAACTAAAAAAATTAAACCACAAGACCTTTTATACAACCACAACACTTGATTTTAACCTTGACAGTGTTGAAAATGTGTAGGGGCAAACACACACTCACTCCAACACACATAACACAAAAGTTAATAAAGAACATCACTAATTTAAAAGTAACCTAAATTAAACACTATCAGAAGAGTTCGGTTAAATGGTATTTTCTTGCCATGTAATTTTTTTAGATAAAATTTTTGATCCCCTTGAATTAGTCTATTTCACCATCTATGCCAAGAAAGGCTAAGTTCTAACATCTTTTATTGTGCCAGAATTGGCTTTACTCATCTTGCTTACATTTTTTGGAGGGGAAAAAAAAAACAGTCTCCGTGAGATATAAAGCTTCTCCCACTACTCACTTTTGATTTCTGTACGCTTGATATATCGTTGCCAGGCTCCCTGGGATGAGAGACATGAGGAGGAGGCACAGAACTGCTAGGGGTTTCCACTAAAAAGCCCAGCACCGTAGGCAGCACTAATCCTGCACCTGTGATGTGTTATTCAGCAGTTAAGAAATGCAGCCCAGACTGTGGTTGCCTAATACAGCTCAGCTGTTTTTCTCAGTACTCCCTTTGATTATAAGCTGGCAAGAGAGATTATTCCGGTCAAGCAATGAGCTATGTTCAGGACCCATGGCATATGACAGTGGAAAGGTAAAAAAGAAAAGAAACCCAGGAGTCAAAAACAAACAAACAAAAAAAAGTAGAAAGAAAGAAAAGAAAAAGGAAAAAGAATGAAAAAAATGTCACTGACCACAGTGTGTTATGTAACATTTCCAGATGGTTAAAAGCTACCTCTGAGTCTATGCAAGGCAGAAAAATATCCAGAATTCATCATTTAAATATCTAGAAATCTAGTTTTATATCTTTTGACAATCAGAATGTTATTTCAATATGCAATATCTTAAGTTTATCTTAAGAGAATCTCAATTTCATAAATCAATCAACTACACAAACATTTAGAAATCTGTCATTAAAGAGATTTACCTTTACTAAATGTCAAATTCCTTTTAAAATTTGGAAAATTTCAAAATGTTTGGAAAACTGAAGACCAAATGAATGCCATTATTTCTATCTTTTTATTAAATCTACCATATCATTTGACTTGATTCATTAAAAATTTTGATATAAAATTTATAGTTGAGACACAGCTATCTTATTCATCATATATGGTTAAAACAGAATGAAATATTTATTAGAGCCAACTTAACGCCGCTAACAAGTCCAAATTGATTTAAGAAATATTTATCATATACAAATATTAAGAAATATTTACCATACACAAATATTTCAAAGTGCTGTAAGCACTTTGGGCTCAAAGAGTTGAAGAAGAAATGGCCACCATATTCATGAACCTTAAAATCTATTTGGAGAGTGTGGCATAAAAGTTGTCAATTTTGTTGTTGTTCTTTTGTCATAAAAGGTCTGCTGATTGTTCACTCACACCAAAAGTTTCACTCTATTTCCTTTTATACTATAGATAAACATAAAATTACGTGTCCTCCAAGCTAGTATCTGTGCCACTTTAAACAAATAACCTAAAATCTTATCCAAAAAACAGACACGCTCGCCTAACAGCAGATGGTCAAAAACAAACCAAAAAAGTTCCTTTACAAAAAGAGCTGAAATGAAGAAAATACATCAATTCAAAATGTAAATATAATTTTTACAAAATGTAACTATAATTTAAATATACATATTAAAGAACATGTTAAACATTTTAAGTTATTTTTGTTATTGCTGTTTATATGCTAATTCCCTACTAACCAAAAAGTATATTAAAAATTTTGTTAGAAAAAAATATGCATAGGATATGTATTAAAATCAATAGGGTCAAAAAAAATTCCTGTGTACATAAGAACATTTCTCTCAACAGAATTTGACAAATCTTATCGTTTTCCCTTGTATTCAAACACTTGTGTTAGAATATTGCATTTCAATTTCCAAGTAATACCCTGAGGCCGACTGAAAGAAGAATGGTATTCAGGAAGTGTGCTGTAAGATGTTTTACTAGTATTCCCCTAACTCTTCCATTAGTCTATAACCAAAGTAAAATAAGACAGTTGAACTGCAACCTGGATATGTGTAAGACTAGAGTTCATAGAGTTTTGATAATTTATGATAAATCTTTTTTCTTGAAATTAATAGGCTGAAATACTGAACCACCATCTACTTTGCTTTGATTTGCAGGAATAAGACTGCCAAAGGACAATCTTGTTGAATTCTGAGCAGAAACACTGAGGAGAGATTTGAATTGAAACTATGTTATTATAATAATTGTGTTATCTTCAATCTGGGCATGGCACACACAGGAACATTCTGGCCTGATGCTGCTCAAGCTGTCCCTCTTTGGATAAACAAATGGCTTCAGTTTTCAAAACATTCTCCTAAAGCACTTTTATATTCTTATTTTTTAAATTGTATAACACCCAGTACACTTCAGAGGTCCCAGTCTTTAAAAGTCTTGTTAATTTTACCTTTAAATTTTCTTTCTTTATATTCTTTTATCGAATTCGTATCTTCTCATTTATGCCAGTAATGTTCTGATCCATAAATTCTACTCTAAGGTCAAAATGTTTCCTTCCTCCTTTTTTAAATAACTGTCAATACAGGCTCTCACAATAAACAAATCACCACCAAATAAAGAACAACAAAAAGCCTGTATCTGGGATGCTACATGAGAAACAATTACCATTCACAAACCCTATCTTCAGATATTTCTGCATTTTAAGCCACACCAACATAAGGTGGATGTATTTGTGTGTGTTATGTTTTTCCACCTTGAAATATTTTGAAGAAATTGGATATATTATCTTAAATTTCAGTATCAGAGAGAATTAAGAAATAAATACATTGTATTTAAATGACAAAAGTGACCCCCAACAATGATAATACTAATATGGGGGCAAAGGACCATGGCTATCTTAATGGCCACTTCAGTCAAAATTTTCCACATTCTAAAAGAACAAATGAGATCAAACAAAATATTTTACCAAAATGTATTCATTGGTACTTCAGTTATGAAAACTATTCCCTGTATTTACCTACAGAATCCTCTATCTTCTATGTTAAAACCCAGCAAATAATTAAAGGTTGGCAAAACTTGTCAGTTTTAACTCTCATGGTCAAGTCTGTCGATCTTCCCGAGGGGTCTCATAGTTGTTTTTTTTTTTTTTTCTCTAAAGAAAAAGCATAATGACCTTTCAAAATGAATAGGCCTGATTTATGATAAACAATTAGTTAACAATTGAAGTTTTTTAGTTTCTTTCTTTCTTGGGAAACAAACAATACTCACTTTTATTATTAAGCCCATAATAACTATTTGGTAGTAATACAAATACTTCCTAGTAGCTCCCATTCTCTAGCAGCTAGTCAAACACCCTCAAGAGAAAAGTATTGAAATTGTGCTATTATGAAATAGCAGATAATCTGGAATAAAACAAATCCCTCTAGGATCATTACATCCTAAAAGTTCTTTGCCCCAGGCTTAGAACATGGCACTTTCGAGCACGCTAAAATCATGAAAATGACATATTTCTCTTCTCATTTCACACCAATAAAGGAGGAAAAAAGCCTTGTCCAAAAGGCACCATCAAAACAATCTACCCACCCCCAACTATGCAAGGCTCCTGCCTCTGTGGAGTTCAGTGGCTCCTCACTAGCAGGAAAGTATAAGCAGAGAGACCATTAGTTATGACATGGAGACTCTAGCTGATAATGCTGACTCACTTCAGGAGCTATTACACTATAAACAGTGTGCTGAAAGCCATTTATCTGCATTTTAGGATAAACAGCAGAAAAGTCTCAATTAAACAGATTGCAAGAAATAAGCTGCTGATGTCAAACCATGCGAAGCTTATTTTTGAAAAGAGAAATCTGTGAATGCAATAAAAATCAATGTGGGACATCAGGGATGTTAAAACAGAAAATTCAACATTTTTATAATTATAAACGTAACATCTTTTATATCATTTTATAAGATCGGCTTGATTATCAAAGTTATTGCACACTGCTTTGAAGTTCAAAGTAAATTTGACACACCAAGGCCTTTACTGCAAGGACTATATATGGGTATGAGACACACCAAGGCCTTTACTGCAAGGACTATATATGGGTAAAACACAACATTTAGAATTTATTTTTCCTACTTGCCAGAAAACAAATCAAAATCTTCTCTCTTTCATGCTTCCAAATATCAGAAGCTTTTCAAAACAATTTTGAGGTTAGCGAAGAGAACACACAGGTGTGTGTTATGTCAACTACTGAAAGCAAATAAAGGCCAGCCTGGAATCTGATCTCTCTAAGGACACATTCTTGTGGGCATTACAAATGCTCCCTGAAGGAATATTACACTAATGCTGACTAACTTTTTAAAACATCCCAAATCTCATTAGATCTATTCTTTAGCAGTACTGTTCAAAGGCATGACCTCTACTAACATGAAATTCACTGCCACTTCTTAGTAAACCTTTAATGTTTTCTCCAATAGCACCTTCTCTTCTCTATTTCACTGACAACAGGTTGAACAACAATAAAATATTCAATATCAACACATGTAAGTTTTTGTCATGTCATGAAAACTATGACAACCCACAAGCAATTAAATGTTAGGTTATCAGTAACAAATGCTTAAGAATACTGGTTCGCATTAATGGGTACTGGTCTTAAGAAAACCATTACATATTTTGATTGCTGTGTAACAAGCCTGGCACAGAAAGATGGCAATAGTACTTTCATATCTGAAATTACCAGTGTTCAAGCTAAAAATTGTATTTGTCATTTAAAACCTCTATTAGACACAAACAGCAACAAACATGACACGTTCTCTATTTTTAAAAAATAGTGACAAGAAAGGATTCTTGCCATCAAATGACTCCAATCAAGATTAGAAAAATCTTTCCACCAGTAAAATGACCTAATAGTCATAGCTTTATGAATATGTTTATTAATGATTCAGAATAATCATATCAGTTTATACCTTTAAAATTCATTGTCAATCAAGTTCATATTCATTCAAAAGATTTTGTATTTCTATAAACCCTCCTTTTTACACACACACAGGTACACACAAATACGTCCACAGTGAGGGTCAAAAGGAAACAAATTATTCCCATAAAACCTATCTCTTCTTGCCAAATGTTCCTAATATTTTATAAATCTCACAAGTAACTTACTACTGGACAAACCTTCCAGCTAATGATCAAAAATATAAAACTTCAGAACATTTTTCCCTTTTTCTAAGTTCTTCATAAAATGCCTGAATGATCATGCCCCAGAAAAAGCTAATGCACAAAACAGGATATACCACGGCACTCTCAGCTTCCGCTGCAACATCAAGACTGGCTGATAACTTTGCTTATATATTTTCTATTTACATATATCAAGTTTCCCAGCATTACTTTCCTCCTCACAAGCAGCAAACCCAGAGGCCTTCATTACTAACATTCCACAATGCATGGGGAAAACAAGTTGAGGGGCAGGGAATGGTGCAAGTATCTCTCTACTTGAGTGTACGTGCAGAATGTCTTTTTTATTTGAGATTCTTTTCTGCCTCCTTCTTATTCCTCAAAAACTTTGATATTCTTTGAGACCCAGATGTCTCCTTTCTTCCCTCCTGCACACACTGAGAGGACAGGAAATAGCAGGTGTGAAATGTTCCTGTTTGCCTCTCTCGACTTCACAAGCAACTCCTGTTTGCAAACTGTCTTTCATCCTTGCTTGCTGTCTCCGGGGAGCGACCTGCCATTGGTCTGCTGGATCCCATTTCTTCTCACACACCCAGGTGTACAGCCATGGCCACAGTCCCTCTCACAGAGGACGGTTTGCTTTGATACATTCCTTCTTCGGTTATGATCAAAGAGTCATTTTCCCAACCTAGACCAGCCTGGCTAAAGAAGGGTTTTACAACAAAGAGAAAATGAGTGTATGGGGAAGAAAGGGGATGAGAATTCTGAGAGGAAAACCTGAGAGGCCTGTGCTTAGGCCTTCATGTCAAAATGTAAAAACTTACACACAAAACATCAAACCAGGCACCAGCTCTTTCAACAGGCCAACTCACACGTGTAACAGGATAACTAGACTCCAAGCAGGTGTAGGAATCATGATTTCTAGCTCTAGCTATGCTACTGACTCAGAAATCTCCCCAATGTCTTGGTTAGAAAACCAGCACAGTGATGATTCACCAAGTAAGACTCAGGTAGTAAACACAGGTTCTTACGATACATTTGTTAAGGTAATACTGAGTGAATGAATTAGATTATGGAAAAGACTCAGACAAACATACCTGCCTAGATTAGGAATTTAGTGCAAGGGAAGTGTCCCTGAGTCAACACTGTAATGTAGTAATGCTCCGCATAGGGATTGCGTTCCTCTAACCACTTCCAACTTTACCCTTACCTAAAACAAAATTTGGGAAAAGGACATCTAACCTCCCATTGCCTAAGATTACAGAGGGATAAAAATAAATCTGAGCCTACCCTGACCACAAACATAGAAAATCATTTACATGGAAAAAAATATGTATATATACACATATACACATATATACACACACACCGACACATATGTATATATGTATATAGACACACATATGTGTAAATACATATTTATAAAGATATGTATAGATCATGTACATACGTAGAGTACTGAATTTATATAAAATATATAAATATTTTTATTATATATAAATCTATATATCTGTATATAAAGATATATATCTTATAAATTAGATATGAATATATGTATAAATGTCACTGATTTAATCTAATTTCAGGTAGATTTTACATATTTACATATCTAATTTTATATATTTAGGGAATATTACATACATATGAAATTATTTATGAGTTTATATTAGTGACTTTACTTAGGGATTTGAAAGGACTGAAACAAGACTTCAGTATATTAGAGAAAGGAGAAAATGCCAGGACATACAGCCAAAAGTGAATAGTTGTGAATTTCCAAAATTAAACTAATCTCAGACTAATCTGAAAATAATCTGCATTTCCTTTGAGCTTATTATATACAAAATATATTTAATTACATAAAAATATAGTTTAATACTGCTCCATTAACTCAAGTGATTATGTTTTTAATTCTACTTAGTAATAGTAAAATGGGAAGAAATTCTGAAGAAACACATAAAAAAGAGATATGCCTTATGGAGTGGTTATTCAGTGGTGAACCAAACCCTTAATTCCATCCTCCATAAGGTATCTTTGGGTTGAAGGTGAAGCATCTGCATGCATAGTATAATACCAAGAACCACCAAAAAATAGTGTGTTATCCTGAAATCTTATTAGGCTGCTCTGAGGAGATGAGTTATCTGACCCTGAATATCATGAGCACTTTCCTGTTCCAAATATTTCCAGTTCCTTTCACTTTTTTATTACAGTAGTAGGTCTCTCCCTTTCCCCTCTAACACACACACTCCCTTTTTTCATCACTTCAGGTAAACTTCTAACTCTTGAGCTTCTAAGGTTTGAAAAACATTGTAAATTTTTCTTTTCGCTTCTACAACAAAAATCAGCCTGTAGCCATAGAAGATTATAGTTATTTATCATGATTATATTCACCATAATCTTTCTGTTTCTTTATAATCTGTTTTTGTTATCATTGGCATTTTTGTGGAACAGATAAGGACAGTTCTTGCCAAAGAGGTTTGAATTCTTTTGGTGTGGTCAAGCAAAAAATAAAAAAGAAGAATGCTTAACAGGAATGAGATGATAATGTTAAAAATACTGCCAGCTTCAAAGCAAGTTAGGGGTCACACTGTTGTACCTGTGTGCCCTGAGTTACCTTATCAACAAAATGAGGTTGTAGGAAGATAAATTCTCTAACCTCTCTTGTACTTCAAACATATTGTGATTCTATGTAACTTCTACTTTGCTTACGTGTACTCTTTTTTCAAATCTATAGCATGAAAAAAGGGTACTGAATATTCCATGAATAAAACAAGGATTCCAGATCTGACTGCCATTTACTAGTTTGTGACCTTAAGCAAGTTCTTAATTTCCTTTGGTCTCAAACACTTCACAGTAACAATACTTACACTTCACGGAGTTTGGGAGATTAAATGAGATGTAATCATTTATCTATCCCCTATTACAGGTTTATAAATCTTGTTTAATGTAGTCCTCAAAATACTCTGCCACGTAAATGTTACTCCTCTCATTTTACAAATGATGAGGGGACTAGAGCTGGAAGAGGTTATTAGCCTGAGGACAAACTACTGAGCAGCAGACAAAGTGGAAGTAAAGCTCTGCGCTCTGCGACTTTTAAAAGCAGTGATTCCTCTAGACAGCAGTTCTCAAATATTTTCTTCTTGGGATCCTTTTACACTGTTAAAAATGACTGAGGATACCAAATTTTCTGTGTATCTGGATACAGTTTTCAGTATTTACTATGTTAAAAAAAAAACTGAACAGTTAAAAAAAAGTGTAATTCATTTTAAAAATAATAAATTCATTATATTTAAACGTATTTTCAAGAAAACAGTGGCATTGCTCTACATTTTTGCAAATCTCTTTAATGTCTAATTTAATAGAAGAAACTGGATGTTTGCTTTTGCACTCAATCTGTTACATGTTGTTGTGATTCACATATTAAGAATAATTGGTCCCATACAGATACGCAGTTAGAAAGGAGGCTATTTTAATAGCCTTTTCATATGAGTGGTTATTCTTTAATATACACTAAAACTGAACAACGGAGTTTCTTAAACCTTACAATACAGGCTCTAAAATCCTATCAATGAAATTTTCATATTCTGATAAATTAAAACCTACTGTCCATCTTGTATTTTAAACTGATCTTTTACCTATGCATGAATATGGAACAATAGGCACTGGCCATCTGGGAAAAAAATGTTTGGTCCACTCAGTTATGCAGATCAGTTACGTGGATACAAGCGTCACAAAATCCTAACTTTTGCTTGAAAGTTTGAGTTTTATCATTAGCAATAAATACTGTCAACTGTTTTCCTTGAACTGGCAGGCTCAATTCATTCATTTTTGAGAATATGTCTGCAAATGCCCAAGTCTGAATAACCATAGTTTTTCTGTCAGTCATTGTTTCTAGTAAAAATTTTGTTTCATGAAGTAAATCTCAAGACACCTGTAGTAGTCTGTTCTCACGCTGCTAATAAAGACATACCCGAGACTGGGTAATTTATAAAGGAAAGAGGTTTAACTGACTCACAGCTGAGCATAGCTGAGGAGGCCTCAGGAAACTTACAATCATGGTGGAAAGGGAAGCAAACACGTCCTTCTTCACATGGCAGCAGCAAGGAGAAGTCCCGAGCAAAAGACAGAAAAGCCCCTTATAAAATCATCAGATCTCATGAGAACTATCACAACAACAGCATGAACATCACTGCCCCCATTATTCAATTACCTCCTACTAGGTCCTTCTCATGATATGGGGATTATGGGAAGTACATTTTGAGATGAGATTTGGGTGGGGACATAGTCAAACCATATCAACGACGACTGATTCTCAGTTGCTGAAAAATTACATATACTTTACATTTTGTCACACAGAATATTAAAAAGACATTTACAGAGAGGTTGAGATTTAATAAAATTAATCATTTTATTGTTTCATTAAGTATATTCTGAAATGAAGCTTCCTTTTGTTTTTTTTGGTTGGTTGGTTGTTTTCACTGTGAGCATATTGGAGTGAAGAATACAGGTATAGTTTGGTTCCTGCTTCGATTTGTGCTAAGGTTCTATCCATTATTACCTATTATCCGTGCAAATGTTAATAAAACACGTTAATATTACTATGTTGGCAAATCATACTTTGAAAACTGACACAACAGATGACCAATCACCAGTCATTAGCATTAGAGAGAAAATTTATAAATATTTTAGGCCAGGTATGGTGGCTCATGCCTGTAATCCCAGCACTTTAGGAGGCCAAGATTGGTGGATCACTTGACGTCAGGAGTTTGAGTCCAGCCTGGCCAACACGGTGAAACCCCATCTCTTCTAAGAATACAAAAATTAGCCGGGTGTGGTTGTGGGCACCTGTAATCCCAGCTACTCGGGAGGCTGAGGGAGGTGAATCGCTTGAACCCAGGAAGTGGAGGTTGCAGTGAGCCGAGATCATACTACTGCACTCCATCCTGAGTGACAGAGCAAGACTTTATCATACACACATACATAAAATATTTTAAGCTAAGGCATTTTTACCCTGATGGAAGAGAACAGAGTGAGTATAAGAGATGATTTGTTTTAAAAATAAAAGAATTAAGAAAACATGTAATTTCTGAAACTCTTGAGATCTAAACAGAGCTTTTCATTTGTACTTTAAATGCTTTTATTTGTAAGTGCCACAATTAAGTTCCTGAGTCTTTAATTTTTTAACCTAGCACCTCTTAGATTCAGCCAGTTATGAAGTATTGGGAAATACTTGGGAAAAGAAGAAATGAATCATTAATACGGGAGTAAATAAGCATATACAGACAGTTCACATTCTCAGAAAAGTAATTTAAAAAAGAAAAAGTTTCTCAAATGTGGAACAAATCAGTCTTCGTTGATTTTTGCTTTTTGTTTGCCTATTTGGGTTGCCTTGATTTGCCTATTTTTGCCTGTTTTGGGTTATAGGATATCACAGGCAGAATTTTGTTTCTTCTGCATTTTTTTTTCATTTCACACCTGAACACTGAAGAACTGATTATATATAGAGAGAGACAAACTTTTCCCTAACTTTATGTTTGTTTATGTCTTGATTTGAACTTAGGTCTTGATTTCCAAACACAGTCAGTTTTTCTTACCTGCTGGAGAAAATTGTTAATTCTAAATTAGGAAAAATCATGTTATTACATATAAAGGTCTGAAAGATGAGATACACTAAGGAGACCTTCTTTTCCTACCTGAAACTATTACAGAAGTTCTCAAAGTATCTTTCTTATGTGATATCTTAAATATGGTATTATTTCACATTCTACATGAAATATTTAGAATATCCAAATTAGAATATAAACTGCATGACAGCAAGAATTATATCCCTTTGGCTAACTACTATGTCCTCAGCATCTAGAATCATGTCAGGCACCTGGCAGGCACATGATAAAGTTTTCTTGAGGTACGGAGAACAACTTCCCTATTGTGAAGGCCTCATGGATCATCTAATAAGACAAAAGGAACAAACACCATTACCTCATATACATGTATGATTCTGTCCTATCTCAGTTGTGTGTATTTTCTATTGTGATTGTCATTTGGTAAAATTTCTGCTTTCTGAAATTGAAAATGAAAGGGGAAAATGCAGCTGGGTTTTTCTTACATTTCCCCTTCCTTCTGACATACAATTTTCAAACCCAAGAAATACAGTCTTTAAAAATATTTTATACTTAAAATTTAAATGTCTTCAAAAATTTGGTTGGGCACAGTGGCTCAGGCCTGTAATCCCAGCACTTTGGGAGGCCAAGGCAGATAGATTACTTGAGTTCAGGGGCTCTAGACTAGCCTGGGCAACATGGGGAATCCCTGTCTCTACAAAAAAGTACAAAAATTAGCCAGATGTGGTGGTGTGCGCCTGTGGTCCCAGCTATCCTGGAGGCTAAAATGGGAAGATCGCTGGAGCCCAGGAGGTTGAGGCTGCAGTGAGCTGTGATTGCGCCACTGCACTCCAGCCTGGGTAACAGAGCAAGACTCTGTCTCAAAAATAGTAAGGAAAAAAAGAAAGAAATACAGGTTTTGACAGAGCCATTTCATTTAAATTATGTTTTAGATAAATAAGGAGTGAAACAGGGGAACATGGGTATGAGAAGGTTCTGAACACAGTATCTAGTACCAATGTAACCTTGACACAACCTTACAGAAGAAAGTGCATGGGCTAGACTAATTAGCTGTATGGCTTTGAGCAAATTCATTAGTTTCCCTAGACTTCAACTTCTTCATCTTGTAAACAGGGGTAATAATGTTACTTCTCACATGGCTGTTGTTGAAATTAAATGAAGTATGATATAAAGCACTTAGTACAGAGCCCAGTGCCTGAGATACAGTAAATGACCAATAAATGCTAGTTCTATTCATTTATCAGAAATCCATGACTTAAAACTGGTCAATAAAAAGAATGTAGGTTTCACTGCAACTGCATATAGATAAAGCCATCACCAGAATTTAGAACCAATTTAAAAATATATACCAGTTAAAAATATGCACACACAAGACTACCTCCTAGAGTGTGATAGATGACCTCCAAGTATTTATCACTGGTAATAATACCTACTGGTACTAATTCATATTTTAAAATTTTAGCTAATTGAAGTCACTTTCTACTTTGTTGCATCATTTCACTACATAAAAGACAATAATGTGGAAATTCCATAGTCATGGTTCCTGCTGATACTGATACGTATCTCTGTCACTGCATAAAGAACCAAACTGGAGAACAGTACATACTACGTGAAGCATACCCATGTTACTGACTCATATTTACAGCTGCTTAGTGCATGATATCAGCCTGGCTTTCCAAGCACTACATAGATGTATCTTAAAATGGTATGCTGTGTGTGCCATATTCAATTCACTTTATAAGCTATTCCCAAAGCTAGATGATATTAGCTATATTTTAAACACTATTTTATATTTGCATTACATCTTGTATTTTGCAAGATACTTACATGAATATGTATGTGTATGTTAAACAGATTCAGACACACATACATTCTATAACGTCTTCATAGAGTGTTAACTAGGTTTTAAAACTGGCATACATTTAATCGTTTACCTCAGCTCTTCCATAATATATAATCATGTAAAGCCAGTTATAAAACTTTACTAAATTCTAATTTACCATCTTTTAATAGGAAGATAATATAAAGGAAACATCACATTCACTTTAAAATTTATGAAGACAATCTAAAAATTCTATGTAGAAAGTGGCTTGTCAACAAACCATTAGCAAAGTGCTTGTGTGCTTTGTGCTTGGTATGCCTCAAGCAAGTAAATAATGATTCCTGAAATAATCCATCAATGAAAGAAGGAAAACTACTGAGCGCCTACATCAGGTGAAAACTGTTCTAACAGTTTTCATGTGTTTTCACATAACTCTTAACGGAGCCTGGCAAAACAGACACAAGTATTCCCATTTGTCTAAATGACTGAGGCCTATACGGTCTTAAGGTGGAGCTAAGATGCTCACTACTCCACATTACTGCTTTACCAAATCACTCCATAATAGTAATAATACTACATCACCATCAGCAGGCGTATGTACATTTGATTTCTCTTTTTCCCAGTAGGAAGGATAGATTTTCCTATGTCTTCTGCGTTCCCTTACCACAAAACACAAGCTATTGGCTAGAGTCCTTCCTTTCTCCTGCTGTTGTACCTGTCCCTAACCAATGTTACTGTAATACTCTCATCTCCTTTCTAGTTCTTTCATCTAGTGTTTGCACTGCTGCCTTCTAAAGATAACAACACATGTGCATATGCTTGTAAAGTGAATAAAGTAAAGCAAATAAAAATCTCTTAACAGTTCTAAGTTTCTTAGGAAGGCATTCAATGTTCTTCATGAACTGATTCAACCTTTCGTTCCAGTTTCATCTTTTACCATAGTCTGCCTCCCTATGCATACCTTATTCTAATTAGATGTACCATGGTTTTTGTATTCCCATGTTTTTGCTTATAATTCTGATTGTGTTTCTTTTTTGATGTTTCCACAGAACTTTGCTGTGTTATATATTTTACTCTACCTTAGCTGCATACACATGTTGTGGCCTACCAACTATCTCCCTCTTATTGCAAGTAGCATAATTTATTTACATGAGTCACCTCACTGATTACTTGCATAATTAGCTGTGTGACCTCAATTTACTTAACCTCCATGAACTTTCATTTCCTCATCTGTAAATGAAGATGATAATAATACTTATATATGTAAAATGCTTTTAGTACCTAGAACAGTTTGCCTCATATAAGTGTGAGCAATTTGTATACTACTATTAGCTACAATCGTCAAAGAACTTCATTGTTTGATGCTAACTGGCTCACATATGCATCCAACTCTGATTTTTAGTCTTGCAAATTTTTGAAGACATTTAAATTTTTAAGTATAAAATATTTTAAAAGACTAGATTATAACTTTTCATAGTAGTTTTACATTAGCAAATATATACGTTATTATAATGAACTAAAAAAGACAAGCTAACTAAAGCATAAGACCAATCTCAAGTATAATATTAATAAAGTTGGAATGGATTTCTGCAGAGCACAAATTAAGCTCGTCCCTCCAATCAAAGCATCAGTTCATCCTAAAATTTTACTATATAAATAGTGAAATGAGGGTTGTAAGTCAAGCTAGGACTCTTGGGAAGAGATAAGCCTATTAACTGAACACTTCCATTTCTGCATACAATTTAGAAACTATTTTTGAAATGCCTTCTGTACATTTTACTATTTACACAAAAAATATGCCTTGTTTTATAGTTACAGGATATTCATAGTTCAGTACCTGGGTCTTCTCTTCTTCCTCTCTTTGCACTAGACAAATTAACAAGTCTGATCCTTCAGTCCAACTAGAAAAAGAAAGAATGGACATCAGGCTTGTGAGAGTGGCTGGATGGAAGGGAAAGCAAGCTATGGAGCTACTGAGCTGAGAGACAGAAGCCTTACAGTAATATAAACCAAAAAGTAGGCCAAATAGTACCACTGTATCTGAGTGCCTACTTGGAAGCATGGAAATAATTGACTGTGTTCTATAAAGTCTTTCTACTCCAAACTGAGGACTATATGGGTAAGAATTATAAAGGCAAGTTAAACAACAATCAAAACTGGGTATAAACACTCAAGTACACAATGGCTATTAAATGAGACAGGATTATATTCTTATCTTTCATTAGTATCATACTACTAATACTATTAATATATCATCTACATACAACATGTAAAAATAAAGTACTGCTATCATGCATCTAAAAAACAGACTAACGATAGATTCACTATTAAATGCCTAAAAATCTTAAGTAGAGCAATCACTTTCCAGTAGAAAATAATTATTAGAAGTGAATGTTTACTAAGTTACTGTGAAACAGATCCAACACCTTCTATACAGTCTCTGAGAAGAACAGATGGTGAAAACAGTAAAACTTCCAGTGGAAACTATGCCTAATTATTATTAAATTTATGAGGCTTGTCTTAAAGATAAGGTTTGAGTTAAATAATAGCTATCAGCACTTTAGAAAGACACATTTAATCTTATGACCTACAGTGTGTAAAGTAGGATGGTAAATGACTTAAGAATAAGTGGGCTCAAGCCTGTAATCCTAGCACTTTGGGAGGCCGAGACAGGCGGATCACGAGGTCAGGAGATTGAGACCATCCTGGCTAACACGGTGAAATCCCGTCTCTACTAAAAAATACAAAAAACTAGCCGGGCGAGGTGGCGGGCGCCTGTAGTCCCAGCTACTCGGGAGGCTGAGGCAGGAGAATGGCGTGAACCTGGGAGGCGGAGCTTGCAGTGAGCTGAGGTCCGGTCACTGCACTCCACACCAGGCGACAGAGCAAGACTCCGTCTCAAAAAAAAAAGAATAAGTGGGACGTTCTTTAGAGGAATACATTTACCAACAAGACTACAAATTTTTGGTTTCCAGGTCAATGCCTACTTCTGCAAATGTTAAGCCTCATGAAAAAAGAAATATGCAGATGGATGCTTTACTTCTTTGCTCATCCCAAAACATACCTCTATTTCATATTTAAAATTATCATGCACAGGCGTGTAACTTTTCTACCTTTTCTATCTGATTTCAGGTCCAGGTATTTTTTAATTTCCATTACCAAACTCAGGTCCAGGATTTTTTTTTAATTTCCATTACTAAATAACAGTGATTTACCTAGAGTAGCAGCAAAAACAGCATAACTACTCTAGCTTCAAAGTACTTTGTTTACTTTAGTAATTTTTCATTCATAAAAGAAGGTGCTTTTGAAAGTGACTGAATATATACATTTAGGCATCCTTATATTATTTACATAATATTAGAACCAGGAGAACAGCTGCAGTCCAAGGTAGCTGGAAGTGGTAGGATAGGGCCTTGGGGTCTTCAGAGAAAAGACAATGATAAAAGATGAAAATGAAGAAAACTACAATGCTACCCAACAAGAGTGAGGGTTCATTAACTATTCCTGTGCACCCCTCCACCCTGAGTAAGGAGAAAACAAAGGCCTTTCCAAGTGGCTCTAGCAGGGCCAGAGCATGTGAACTGAAAGGAAAGATTTCTCAAGGCAGAGAAAACCAGCATTCCTGGCACTATTCTAAGTATTTTTCATGTATTAACTCAGTTGCTTGTTCCAATGAGCTTGTGGAATGTGTAGTATTATCTTTTCCATATTGCAATACAGAAACTGAGGCACTAAGAACTTGCTCAAAGTCGCAGAGCTAAGAAAGAGCTAAAATTGAGATTTAAATACAAAAAGTGACTCCAAAGCCTTATCTAAGCATTATGATATGCCATATGAAAACAAGATTTCCAAGTATCTTCAGAAAAAAAAAACACTTACCAAGCCAAAAGTCAATACAAAATTAAAGTCATCATATAATAATAAAATATATCTATATTATTCAAACTTCTACCTAGAATCACTTTTAGGAGACACTTAATTCATTTGTAGAGTGTTTCTCTTGACAATTCACAACGAGGAAAGAGAGATGTGAGTTTCTGTGCTTTGGTCTTAAAAGTGTTTTTATCTTTCTTTTAAAGTGAATTTTAATGAGCCCTTAATTGTCAAAGGACTTCATAAATATTCATTAGACATTAAGAGAAGTCCTGTTTCCCATTCCTAAAAGCTGAGAGAGAAAACAGTAAGACTTCAAAGTGGAGAAGGCATGAAGAAAGACTAAGTGGAACTGTAAACATCTGGTTTTGTATTAGACGTTTATTGAAAGGCTCAAATCATTAGAACACTTAAATTCTCAGTATGGAAATATTTTTTTTCCTTAAGAAGAAATTACCCAGAGTATCATCTCTGTTGGTGATATTTTCTTCTTTTCAGTCCCTCATCTAATTCTGAAGGATCCAAAACAATTCACTAACTCTTTATAATGCCTTCTGCACCACTGAACAGTAAAATGGTTATGATGTTGGGAGGAAATGATTTTGATCTAAATCAACAAGACAAGCTCTGCTACTATGAAAGTGCCATAAACCTTTTTCATAAAAAAGGGTTTTCACACTGAATTTGTGTCTTCAAAGAAAACATTCACCAAAATGTTGCATTTTACATCAATCCTACATAGCAGTCAGGATAATATCACACAGATAAACTTCTCTTCATGAAGTCACAGCCTTGAATATTTCCTAGTTGCCAAAACCAGGGAGATGCCCAGAAGATATCACGGCAATTCTGTGTTCCCAAATGGCTTGGCAAGTCAAATATTAACTTATTAAGAACAAATCTCTCCGCAGCCCACCACTTCTAATTCACTGCTGAAAAAGAAATCTGTAAAAGAGGGAAAACTATGTTTGCTATTTGTAGCAATGATTTTCTCCCTTATCTCTTAGAACTTTTGTTTCCCCAGCCAAGAAACATAAACAAATAGTTTTTTAGAAAGATACCTTCATAAAAGACCCTCAACTGTGAAGTACCTTCCTTGTCACTATCATGCAACCAAAAGCAAGAGATATATCATATTGGCCAAGTTTGAAGAAAACAGAAGATGAATATTAACTCAAGAAAATGTGTATGCTTCTTTAATAGACTCCTACTTCTGTAATTTCCAATATGAACCAAATTCAGAATACTTAAATCATTTTAATTTTTAAAAATTTTTAATTACAAAAGATTAATGATTTGTTTTGCTTCTTCACTGTATTTATTACTTTATTATTATTCTACCACCTTCCAAATGAACACGTATGGTGATATAAACAAAATGTAAAAAGGATAAAACTAAAACACAAGTATATAGTTTCCTTAACGGCTGTTTAATAATTTAAAGTTCAGAGTAAGAAACTGAATTTTAATCCCATATAGTTAGTTTCAATATACATTAAAAATACCATAGTGAAGAATACAACTACTTAAGACTTGTAGTTTTCCTCATTTTATTAAACTTTATTCTGGTTTCTATTAAGTGTTACCTGACACTTGTCTTCTACTTCATTAGAATAACCAAAATGTCTGACCTTCTTGCATAGAGCTAAGCCTAAGATGCTTCCTGACTGAATAAATATGAATGAATTTAAAATTGGTTATTGTGATGGTTAATTATGTGCATCAAGTTGACTGGGACATAAGGTGCCCAGGTATTTGCTCAAACATTATTCTGAGTGTTTATGTAAGTGAGGGTGTCTTTGGATGAGATTAACATTGAAATCTATAGACTGGGTAAAGCAGATTGCTCTCCTTACTGTGGGTGGGCCTCATCCAATCAGTTAGTTGAAAGCCTGAATTGAACAAAAAGGCTGACCCTTTCTCAAAGTAAGAGAGTCCTACCTGACTGCCTTCAAACTAGGACATGTTCTTTTTTCCTGTCTTTGCACTTGAACTGAAACCTCCCCTCTGCCTAAGTCTTGACTTTGCTGGCCTTCTGCCTCAAACCATGCCATCCAATTTCCTGGGTACCGAGCTTGCCAAGTGCAGATCTTGGGACTTGTTAACCTCCAGAATCATGTGAGCCAATTCCTTATAATAAATCTCTTTACACACACACACACATGCTTTATACCTTATTGGCTCTGTTTCTCTGGAGAACCCCAACTAACAGCTACCAAAGTGTCACTAAATAACCAGGCATTTTAAAAAACAAATACAAATGGTTATTTAACTAAATCTGAACTATCTCAGGCCCTTGAATTATGGTTTTCATGATTTCTTCAATTCCAGAAAGCTAGAACTGTAATTTCATTGTCAGCAATATAGAGTTCATATATATATACACACACACACACACACACACAAATAGACATATATATTCATAATCTATGCTTTATTGATTGCAATTTTGGCAACATAGCCCTTCATAGCTCTGTGACCCACTGAGTATCCAATGTGAGCTCAGACTGGTAAACCATTAACATCTTCCTAGTGTAGTGGAAAGTATCAGTATGAGATTAAACAGCAAGGATTCAATTCAAATAAGTCAAAGATTTCATCCATAGCTAAGGTATATTCACCAACTAAGAGATGATTACTGATCAGAAAGAGTGATTTTTGTTTTAGTTTAGTTTCTATAAATTTCCTCGGGCAGTATATTTCTCATCTCTATCCTC
This sequence comes from Colobus angolensis palliatus, assembly GCF_000951035.1. NCBI lineage: Eukaryota > Metazoa > Chordata > Mammalia > Primates > Cercopithecidae > Colobus > Colobus angolensis. The sequence continues at coordinate 6,872,269 of NW_012113475.1, read as the reverse complement.
TATTGGCCCAGAAATTTGTACATAATAATCTTTTCCAACAGTATTGCCCCCTTGAGAAATCAAATTGTTTAATAAATTTCTAAGTTGAAGACCAGTTCAAGAGGCTTGACTCTCCTCTATTAAATAAGGTAATAAAATCACCAGAGGTACGAAAGCTACTGGCAAAAACCAAAGCTTCAAAATACACGAAAAATGTGTTTGTGAAAATTACAAGAATTAAAATTTTTATATTATGAAACAGATACACATACATACCAAAAATCTTACTTGAAACATTTAGACATTTTTCATTATATGGATTCTGAGTGTTTTAGTATAGAACATACTCATTTCTGGTTACTAAAGGAAGATACTTCAACATGTTTTCAATAAAAGGAAACGGCTATGAAAGCAAAATAAAGAGTTTTATGCTAGCCAGGACAAACTAAAGGTAAATTCCTTGTACTCTAGAGATACTCAGGCATTTTGTCTTAAGAGAAATGCTTTTATCTTTCTTTCAAAATATACCAACTTTTTTTATTTCTTAAGGTTTTCTTTTTCTATTTTTTAAATAATCTAGAAAAGAAATAGTGACAATGACTAAGAACTTCTATGCTCCTGCAGGAACACAGTGAGTTACATGTGGGTTTTCCTTGTTTGTTTTTTTGTAAGGCCACTAGCCTAACTCAAGGCAAAACTTCCTCACTAGGCACTAGTTTACCCTACAATATCCTTTCCTGAGCCCTAGGCCAACACACTTAACTGACTACCAGGTATCTAAGTAACATTAAGAAGTGTTGTTTATATGTCAAACTCAACAAACTCTGAAATTACTCTTCTTTTTCATGAAGCCTTTCCATCCTAACCCTTTCTTTCTGAAATCTGCTCTTCCTTCAGCATGCTCTCTGATGAACATCACCGCCATCCATCCGGCTGCCAAAGTGAAAAACCTGAGTCTTCTTATATCTTCTGTACTCATATTCACTATACCTAATCCATCAACATCTCAATCATTTTAATCTTCTATACTTTTCTGTCATCCTTCCTCCTCTCACCACTGATGCTGTTAAAAAGATGCCAAAAGGAGGTCCTCATCATTTCTTACCTGGTTGACAGCACAGCCTAATTTCTACTCTCTATCCCTACCTTCCTTTAGCCTTCTTTATACCCCAACTAAGATTACACTTTTTTTTTTTTTTTTTTTTTGTGCATGTGTGTGTGTGTGTGTGAGACAGAGTTTCGCAGTTTCTCTCTTGTTGCCCAGGCTGGAGTGCAATGGCATGATCTTGGCTCAGGGCAACCTCCGCTTCCCAGGTTCAAGCAATTCTCCTGCCTCAGCCTCCGAAGTAGCTAGGATTATAGGCATGTGCTACCACATCCGGCTAATTCTGTATTTTTAATAGAGATGGGGTTTCTCCATGTTGGTCAGGCTGGTCACAAACTCCCGACCTCAGGTGATCCGCCCACCTCGGCCTCCCCAAGTGTTGGGATTACAAGCATGAGCCACCGCACCTGGCCAAAATTACAGTTTCTAAAACATCCGTTCATTCATCTACTTACCAATTACTAAATGAGCACCTTTCAGGTACCAGGCTCTGTTCTAGGCCCAAGGACATAGCAGTAGAAAGAAACGGACACAATTTCGAGCCCTCACAGAGGGCATGAAATTTCAAGAGAAAAAGAAACAGTAAATAAAACAAGATGACGATATCTAAATTATACCAAGCACTCTGGAGAGAAATTAAGTAGGAAACAGGGCAGATGTATTGGGAGTGGTCATGATTTTAAAGAGGATGGCTAAAAGTCAGTTTTGAGAAGGGAAGGATGAAGAGAGTGAGCTGTGAAGAAAGGGGGAAATGATTTCTAGACAGAAGGAGTATCGAGCAAGAGCCTTGAAGGAGAAGTGCACCTGGCATTCTTGAAGAGTAACAGGTGCCAGTTTTTCCAGCAAGAGTAACAGTAGTACGTGGTGAGGTCAGACACGAAATGGGGAAAAGATCCTCACGGGCCTTTTTGAAAACTTCTACTCTGATTGCTATGCTAAGAATAGACTATAGGGAGCAAAAACCAAAGCAGAGAGCCAGTCAGGAGATTGTTGTTATAATGACAGCAAACACTGACTGTGGTTTGGACATGGGTGGCAGTGGTGGAGGTGATGAAAAGTGGTCAGATTCAAGATATATAGTAAGTCCTCACTTAACGGTGTTGATAGGTTCTTAGAAACTGCAACTTTAAGCAAAACAATGTGTAGCAAGTCCTCAAATAATGTCATTTCCTTCAGCAAAATAATGTCATTTTCTATTGGTAAAAACCTAAGCTTCAAAATACCTTCACTGTAGTGACATGAGACAATATATCTCCATTATAACATCGATGAAAAAAATTGGTTTCATTATATGTCATTTTGCTTAAAGTGCCAGTTTCTAAAAGCCTATCAACAACATTAAGTGAGGACTTACTGTATTTTGAAGGTACTTCATAATTTTGATTCCCCAGGAAAGTAAAGCCTAAGTCAACTGCTTGCATAGAGTGAGTTTATTTGGGAATGACATCTCAGGAAGCTGAAGTTTGTGACTGGGGTTGTGAAATAACAAAGCAAACAATGGCAATTCAAAGATAAGTTATCTAGTTCAACCTCACTAAAGGAAACAAGTCCAAGTATAGCCAACCCATGGAGTCAAAGGAGAAGTATTACCTCTCAGCCCCTACCACCCACTGGTAAGGTCTGCTTTCATGGGCCATTATCTGGCCCTCGTTGCAGGTTATACATGAGTATAGAATGGCTCCTCCCAGCATCCCATATGCTGCATCAAAGATGGTCCATGACAGGAGGCCAGGAGATGAGACAGTGTTCAGTTCCACCTTCACAAAGCTCAGCAATGTCCTCATGGAACTGGTGGCTGTAGCCCTAACAGCAGTCACAGGTAGACCAAAGAGGATTTGGAAGTGGTGCATGCAGGTGCCCAACGTAGACAGTACTGACTAATTTTCCAATGGGCCATGTGTATTATGTGAGAGACAAGGAAAAGCTAAGGATAATTCCAAGGGTCTTGGCTTAATTAACTATAAGGATGGAACTGCCATTAACTGATAGAGAAAATGGGTGGGAAATACAATTATGTTACTTTTCTTCTCAAGAGCCAGCCATGGATCTACACACCCACAAGAAAACATATGTGGTTCCTAGCCTGTGTCCACACAAACCTTCATCATCATTCCCCTGTTTAAAATCTCAACTTAGCTGCTCACTACCCCTCACCTCTAACTGCAGTTACACTAAACCCTGTGCAGTTCTCTGGCAGTGCCATGCTCTCCAGCAGTGCCATGCCTTATCATCCTTTAGTTCTCAACTTGATTGAGACCTCCCTTTAAGCCAGATGCACACCTATCTGTTCCCAAAGTATTCTTTGTATTTGTTTGCTCCCACAACCTCCATCTGGGAATATTTTCCTTAAATCCACAGGGCATTTCACACCGTTGGAAGACACTAAGCATTTAATAAAGGTTTGATAAACCAAAGGAAAAAATGGTTTCTTCAAGTCATTATATGCTTATTTTAAAGATGTAATAAAATTACTCTTAAGGGGAGGAGTAACATAATCAGAATTTATGTCTCATCTCAGACTTACAGGTAAAATATTGTTTTCAATACGTCTATTATCTACAAGACTAAATGACATATTTTGTTAATGCTGTTCATGCAGGGCAGAGACCAACAAACTTCTTCTCATAGTGCTTTCTTGGCTTCATTCCATTTTCATTTTGATGGAAAATGTGAGCGCACTAATTTTAGATTCAACATAGGGTTCTGTCGGGTAAACTTCTTGGCTGACTAGGTTTTCTGAACCTAGTCCTTTTCACTTGGAACAAATGTGTTATTCCGAAGATGCCAACACATCATGTGTTACTGATATATAACAAGATTAAGAGAAAAAATGAAAACATTTAAAATGCAAAACATACTTGGGAAAAATTACACAGTAAAGTGACCTGGGGAAGGCCCTTAGCAATTTTCTAAATTATTTGGATAATACCTTCAGGACTTAAGAGTAGATCTAGGTCCTATTAAATCTGTAAAAAGGTGCAAGTTTAGGGAATATAAGGACATACAAAGAAAGCACCTATAATTTATAGCAAATAAAAATCACTTGAGTTTGAAACTTCCAAAGTTCTATTAAATCATTCAACCACTCTCTAATTTAATTAAAAGAAATGAGAAACCAATACATCCTTCAGAGATGTATGGATTAAATCAGATTGCTAGATACTGTAGCATTTTTATATTTCTCTAAACTAAAATTCATTTACTAGAAAAATAAGACAGAAGACTCTATTACCTAAATAAAATGCTTTAATCGTTTCAAAACTGTGCTCACAAATGCACTTCCATGCATTTCCAATGCCTGTTATTTAGCTGCCATTGAAAAACCAACATAATTTTTTTTTATTATACTTTAAGTTCTAGGGTACATGTGCATAACGTGCAGGTTTGTTACATACGTATACTTGTGCCATGTTGGTGTGCTGCACCCATCAACTCGTCAGCACCCATCAATTCGTCATTTATAGCAGGTATAACTCCCAATGCAATCCCTCCCCCCTCCCCCCTCCCCATGATAGGACCCAATGTGTGATGTTCCCCTTCCTGAGTCCAAGTGATGTCATTGTTCAGTTCCCACCTATGAGTGAGAACATGCGGTGTTGGAAAAACCAACATAATTTAGTCCAGTGGTTCTCAAAGTTTAGTGCATAACAAAATCACTGGGGGGCTTGTTAAAACACGGATCTCTGGGCTCAAAAACCCTCTAAGGTTTTTGATTCAGTGGATTTTAGTTACGACCCAATAACTTGCTTTTACATCAGGTTCCCATGTAATGCTGCTGCAGGGACCACAATTTGAAAAGTATTATCTAGTCAAAACCTGGCTTCTGTACAAAAATTTCCACTCCCTCACACAAGCTTCTGGCACTGCATATTTTCTCACTTTGATTTTGCTTAAACTATTTCAATCGCTCCTATGTTTATAAGCTCTAGAAATAGAAGAAAGAAACTTTACCTAACCTGTATGCTACAGAATAACTGCTTTTCCAACTGTATTTGAATGCTAGTATAACTACATTCATCCTTGCCACCATACGTTATTAATATCACAACAAACAAACCTCAAGGTCCTGAGGTCACTTTCCCTCCCTAGTAATGGCCATGGCCCTGAGTGGGAAAAGCACGAAACAATATTCCAGGAAAATATGCTTATGTTATGTCTATGAGCTCCTCCTATCTGAGAAGGGCTTGTCAGCACAGGCAATTTCCCAACCACTCTCCCCTATGACAGGAAAGGCATTTCTGTTATATTAACAAGTAGAAAAGTAATAGACACCTCTGATTCAGGAATGAGGCTTTCTGGCCTAGGGCCTGCACTTTGTCTGCCAAGAGAATCTTTTATTCTGTGAGGAGGGAGTCCATGATAAAGGTTCATAGGCAAATTAACAGCTACTCCCAAGACTAGAGTGAGAAGTATGAACAGCAGCTGTCCCAAGAAGGTATCATTTCCCCTGAAGCAAGCAGGATTGCAGGTGGGCTACTCTGCTAAGTTTTTAGCAAAAGAAAAGTCATCTGATTTGAATCAGGACTCATGACAACTCTAAATCACATATACTTTTTCTCATAAATTAAATAATGAAATGACCAAGAAAACTGTTTCAGTAAAATTCTGATTTTAAAGATAAAATATTATTATAATTGATATAGAAGAAAGCAAACAATGTTCAATGCAGGAGCCCTAGTTGTGTATTTTGTTGTAGAGGATATTTTCTTGAATTGTCTTCAATTATTAGGAAAAAATCCATGTTTCAAGCTGAAAGGGAGGAGGGATAATGTACTTAATTTCATTTCTGGCTGTCTCTTCTGTTATATAAAATGCTACAAATGTATTTAAAAATGGATAAGAGAATACAAGATTCTTACAACTCAATTTTATAAAATCTTAACAGATATTTTACTTCTAAGGAATAAAATGTTAGAGAATGAAGTCAAATGAGTACCAGTTCCTTCACCTCCTTTATTCTGCACTATCCAAATTTGATTATCACTCCTATGAATATTTTTACAGCTTTATTGGGATATAATTAACATACTATAAAATTCACTCATTTAAGATATACAAATCATTGCTTTTTAATATAGGCAAAGAGTTATGCAACCATCAAATGACATAATTTTAGAACATCTTCAACCCCCTCAAAACCAAAACCATATACAGGCAGTCACTCCCTATGCCCCCAAGTCTCTCTGGAATTTTCATGTAAATAGAAAATACAGTCTATGGTCTTTGTATCTGGTTTCTTTCACTTAGCATCGTTTTCAAGATTTATCCATGTTGTTGCATGTATCAGTACTTCATTCTTTTTATTGCCAAATAACATTCTATTACATAGATATACAACAGTTTGTGTTATTAATATATTTAACATTTATATTATCCATAACACTGCTATGAACATCTGGGTGTAAGTTTTTTGTGGACACATCTTCTCATCTCTCTTTGGCATATACCTAGGAGTCAAAGCTGGATCATATGACAACTACATGATTAACACTTTGAGAAACTGCCAGACTGTTTGCCAAAGTGGTTGTACCATTTTATATTCCCAGGAGCCACAGATGAGGGTTCCAATTTCTCCACATCTTTAGGACCATTTGTTATCATCTTTTATTACAGGCATCCTAGTACATGTGAAGTGTTCCACATGTGTTTTTGATAGAATTTATCTGATAACAGGATGCTGAGCATTTTTTTCATTTGACTGTCAAACACTTGTATACATTCTTTGGAGAAATGTCTGTTTAGATCCTTGTCCATTTTCAAACTAGGTTTTCTTTTTATTATTAATTTGTAATGGTTCTTTACATAGGCTATATTCATGTGTATTATAAGATACATGATTTGCAAATATATTCTACCGTTATGTGGACTGTCTTTTCACTTTCTTGGTGATGTGCTCTAAAGCAGCAGTCCCCAACCTTCGTGGCATCAAAGACCAGTTTTGTGGAAGACAATTTTTTATGCACAGGGGTGGGCGGGGTGGGCAGGGTGGTGGGGGATGGTTTCAGGATGAAACTGTTCCACCTCAGATCATCAGGCATTAGATTCTCATAAGGAGCCTGCAATTGTGCATGAACCCTTGCATGCACAGTTCACAATAGCGTTTGCTCTCCTATGAGAATCTAATGTTCTCACTGACCTGACAGGAGGCACAGCTCAGGCGATAATGCTCACTTGCCAACTGCTCACTTCCTGCTATGTGGCCAGTTCCCAACAGGTCAGGGACCACTCCCAGTCTGCGGCCCAGGGGCTGGGAACCCCTGTTCTAAAGCATATAATTTTGTTTAATTGATAAAGACTTTCATTATTTTTTCTATTATTGCTTTTGCTGTCATGTCTATGACACTATTTCTTAATCTTAGGAATATTTCCATAAAATTATTTATCTATACCTATAAATGATATATCACTCTTAAAAATGGTTGAACTATTATACTCCAACTAACAGAGGTTAGTTTCTCCACATCCTTGCCAAACTTGGTAATCTAAACTGCTAATTATTTTGCCAATCTGCTGACTATAATGTGATATGTCATATTATTTTAACTTGCAATTCTCTATTTAGCTTCTTTTCCTATATTTCCATATTACTCCTCTGTGAATGCCCTGTTCATATCTTCTGCCACTTTTATTATTTTCATTTTTCTCCTTCTTGAAGATTTTTTATATGCAATTAGTAATAGAAACTTTCCAGTTACATGTCATACAACTTGTTTTTCTAGAGCATGGGGTGTCCTTTTGCTTGTCTGTAGTTTGTTTTATTTACTACTACTGATTTTACTATTAACAAATTCTAAAATGTTTTATGTTTTGTGGCTTTGCATCTTTTTGAAAATCAAGTCATATAAATATTCTCCTCTAAGAAATGTTATCTGGCATAGCTGCTAGAAGAAAGGATACAACAGCCAGAGTGTTGATTTCTATCTAAAATGTACCATGTATTAACTCTGTGACCTTGAGCAAGTTATATATCTTCTCTGAACTGTTTCCACATTTATACAAGTGGAATAATAAAAGCTCCTGCACCTATGATCTACGCTAGGCTATAATCATATTATTTTAATCACTATAGCTAAAACAACTGTAAAACCGTAAGTATTTTTATATCTGAAAGAGCAACTATCCTTAACTTGCTCTGTGTTTAACATCTACAAATGGAAACATGCACATATTAAAACCTAAAATGAATGTTGATATTTGTATGCTTGGATTTCTAAATTGTAAAATCACAAATGGAATATGTTAGTTATTGTCTATTAGTTTATTAATAGCTATTGCAACTATAAGAATGCCACTTTCTTTCTTACTCCTAGATCTTTTTTATTATTTTGAAGATAATAAGGTGATTCATTAAAAGCACAGAAATAATAAAAACAATCCAGACAAAAAAGTAAACCATTCTAGAACTTCTTGGGGGAGTAATTTTGCCAGAGTATCTCATAAAATGTCAATAGATAATACGACATCTTTAGCAGATTTTTAAAGGCCCTTAAGTAGCAAATACAAGAAGCAAAACAAAGCCACAAAAAGAAACGAAGCATTCTCATTCGGCTTGCAAAGCCAAAGTCGGTATTTACAGTTACTGAAGAAATAATTAATGGAGGGTTTGAAAACTCAGTATAAATACTACAGCAATTTTGCCTGCTAAAGAAGGTTCACTGATTGTTCTAAAACATCTAAAACATGCCCAAAGCCATAAAATCAAATATGTAAATCTAGAGGATCCAAGTACAAGTGATATCCTACAATGGAAAGGAACATTAACCATGCAATTTTAGCATTAAGAAATAAATCTGTAGAGATGTTCACACTCATTTCCAAGGTGTACAGCTGCAGATCACATTTCTTATCTGCAGTCACAGCTAGTTAACGGTATTTTTCATGTAATCGCTTTAGATTAACATTTTAGGAAGAGGAAAAAAAAAGATGCTCCATTCTTCAATCTGGGGTGCAAATTTTTTGTCCTAGACCTCAAATGTGTTCATCTACTTTGTCCCCTTCTCACCTCAGATACTGAGGTATTTTAGGTCAGAACAAACTATGCATAAGCTGCATTTCCAGAATCACTAAATTATGAAAGTCTAAATGGTGGTTGAATATAGAGTACTTTTTGCAAACTATAATATATTAGAATATTAGAATGCATATATTAGAATAAATAGGAAAATCAAAGCAGAAGTTATCAGCTCTGAGCTTTTTTCATACACTGACACTTATTCTTGGAGGTGGTGGTGATGATAGCATATGTTTTATAACCTGTTTCTTAAATAAAATGCTCCTGTAGTGTATTAGTCTATTCTTACACTGCTATAAAAAAAACTACCTGAGACTGCGTGATTTATGAAGAAAAGAGGTTGAATTGACTCACAGTTCCACAGGCCATACAGGAGGCATGGCTGGTGAGGCCTCAGGAAATTTACAATTATGGTGGAAGGGCAAAGGGGAAGCAAGCCCATCTTCACATGATGGCAGGAGAGACAGTGAGTAAATGGGGAAGAGCCACCCACTTTTAAACCATCAGATCTCAGGAGAACTCACTCACTGTCACAAGAACAGCAAGGGGGAAAACCACCTCCATGATCCAATCACCTTTCACCAGTTCCCTCCCCCAACATTGGGAATTACAATTCATCATGAGATTTAGGAGGGACACAGATCCAAACACATCATATGGCAAATACCTTATTTTGGCTTTCTTTTTTTTTTTTGAGACAGTCTCGCTCTGCCGCCCGGGCTGGAGTGCAGTGGCCGGATCTCAGCTCACTGCAAGCTCCACCTCCCGGGTTCACGCCATTCTCCTGCTTCAGCCTCCCGAGTAGCTGGGACTACAGGCGCCTGCCACCTCGCCCGGCTAGTTTTTTGTATTTTTTTTAGTAGAGACGGGGTTTCACCGTGTTAGCCAGGATGGTCTCGATCTCCTGACCTCGTGATCCGCCCGTCTCGGCCTCCCAAAGTGCTGGGATTACAGGCTTGAGCCACCGCGCCCGGCCTGTTTTGGCTTTCTAAACGTACAGCCTAAACAGCAATCCTAAGGCCAAATCTAAAGTAATATCTAAAGAACTAGAACTAAAAATTCTAGGATCTCAAGTTTTGTCCTGGGACTCTAGTACTAACAGTGAGACTTTAAACAATTCACCTAGCAACTTTCTGCTTCATTTTCCTCACTTTCAAAAATGAGAAAACAAAAGTAGATAATAAAAATTAACTAGGTCTTTTTATCAAATGTAGGTGCCTTTTTGTTTTAGGTTATATAGATGTTTATTTACATAACAGCACTTTATTTTCTGTTAAAGGAAACCTTCAGTTCCATCATCCCACACACAAACTACTTCCGTTCTTACTTGAAAGGAAATTCCTTTTCAAGGTTCACAGTACATTAGAGACAGCTGCATTGCTGAGCTTCCTCCAGAAACTTAAAAAAGCCGCAGATGTAGTCCATGCATGACATGGGTTATGGAACAGGACAATCCCAAACATTTGGAATGCCTCTTTTCTTACCCTCTTTTAATTTTATATATTCTGGGGTATTGCCTATGTATATTAAATGGAGGGGTGTGTGTGTGTGTCTGTGTGTGTGTGTGTGTGTGTGTGTGTATTCTAAATCAAGTCCAAAGTTCCTGAGGGAACACAGGAGCTCTCTGAAATGGCTATCTTGAGTGCTAATTTTCAAAGCAAGATGGGGTAAAAAGTACATTTCCAGTTAATGACATTTTAACAACAATCAGCCACTATCTATTTACTTCCAAAGAGGCAAACCTCACATCAACCACACAGTCATTCCCTGGGTATGTTTCCATATTGCCCGGGAACTCAGAAGTGTTTATCTGGAAAACTCAATTCTGGACTCAGAATCCACAAAATATTAAACTAAGGTAGTAAGAATTCTGGCATAGATCTTTCCCAGCAGAAGCAGGAAAGAGTTATGACTTAGTTTCTTTTCAGAACAGTCCCCAAAACTGCCCAGATAGCCACAAAGACATAACTCTTTCCATTACGAATAATCTGTTTAATGTAACTGGGGATGAGCAGAGAGCTCAGGAGCATGCAAATTGCAACACAGTGCTTTCTGAGGGAGCAATCACAAAGCCAAACTCTGAACAGATTTCCAGGAGCTTCACAGGTATCTCATGACTATTTGGAGACAGAAATCACTTAGTTAAGTGTATCTGAGGAAGAGATGGGAAATTCGGGATTCCTATTTCATTTCACTCTTTCAGAAATCTTTCAGCTCCTACTTGGATTGTTCATAGTAAATTAACATTCCTTATCCCTTCTTCATCATTGGGGACAATATTTGTGTAGTGCTAGGACAACTGTTTTATTAAACACCACATCATGCTGGTAAAATATTTTACAAAAAGTCTAAACTGGGTATATGGGTAAGTCACTTTTGAAACCAAGTCTGAAAATCCCTTTTAAATACACATAGTTTCTTCTCTTGTTCTGAAAGTGGGGTTAGAGGTTCTATCTGTAGGGAAAGAATAAACTAAACTTTATTATCTTGAATCCAAAGTGTACAAACTCTCTTGGGATAGCTTATTAAATTCAAGCCTTCTCAGCTCAACTCCCAAATATTTGGTTTAGTGGTTTTGAAATGGGGTATTGGAACCTGTATGTTAAAAATGACCTGGAGTGATTCTGATACAGGAAATACATAGAACCATGCTGGGAAAACTGCAGACTCCGTGTTTCTGAAATTGAGGGGTGCTGGTCAAACACGGCTCACCAGATGATTCCTACTCAATGGCCATTGCAGCAAGCGCTCAGCCAGTGCTCACTGAACATCTGCATAAAACCTCAAGTCCCACCAGACAGGCCAAAAAGAGGCAGAAAAGCACCTGATCCTGAACTCAGGTCTATTTTGTCACACTGCACAAATCTGCCACAAGGAAAACACATTGGCCAACTGTTATATTATTGTTGGCAAGCACCGAAATTTGCTCAAAACCCTTACAAATGAAACCCAGCTGCTTAAGCTCAATACCAGATGTCTTCTACAATGTGTGGCTTTGATAGATTAAATTGAGCATAAGAAAGAGATGAAATATATGAAAATCTAATTTGCAAGATGTTTGTCATTAAGTCTATTTAACCAAAAAAGACGGAAAATTATGTTTTTTTAACCATATGTTAAGTAGATTAATAATATTCACAATAGCTACTAATATGCTTATGTTATGAATAAAGCGTTTGGTATATATGCATAAAATCAGCCCAAAAATGATCCCCAGAAATTCCCCCATTGAAAGAATGTCATGGGCCTATAAAATCACATGATTTAGCACAAGGCTCTTTCTCCTTCAAACTCTTCCCCCAATTTGAACATGTTTTCACTCAGGGCATAGGAAATTAAGCAGGAAATATTTAGTGATACGTCTGATTTCAATAAACTGTAATAATCCTATGAAAACATATATATATATGAAACATACGTGTGTGGATATGTATAATGTGTCTAAGAAAGTGTGTGAAGTAAAAAGGCAACTTAAGTGGCATCTGCCCTTCTTCTGTTAACATGTCACAATGGAACTCTTTTGTGATTGTTGTTGTTGTTTTCCGGGTCACTGTACAGTTCTCAATAACTTCAGCTGAATTCAGAGGCTAAGTTAAAACTCAGAAAAGCCACTCAACTATTCCCCCAGTGAGCTGGTGCGCATTTCCTCATTCAAATCAGCCATTATTCATGGATAAATACAGCATGTTATTCTTACAACATTAAGCTTAAAAACATAAAAAGACTTGTTTTATAATGCAATTTGAAAACAACACATATCTGAGCATCTCAACTCTAACCAAGACAAATATTCAGTTGAGATTCAGCCCCATAAAAAAAGTGCATAATCATTAAAATTATACACAATTGCAAGCAACAAGTTTTTATTAATTTTTTCAGATTTGAAAAAAATAGTGATTTGAAATACTGATTTGAGTTTTTTCAGATTTGAAAAAACTTAGTTTTCTTTTAGAGAGAACATAAAGGTAAACACTTTAGCAAAGACTTAGATAATGAATATTTCTATAAATGTAATAACAGAAAGATAATTTCATGTGGAGTTCCCAAAACAAATCTTGGCTTGGATTTTCTGAAGCTCTGTGCTATTCGCCTTGGCCTTGTATTGAAGGTAAACAGAAATGACCAGAAAAAATTTTAAGATGCCCTGTTATATTAATTGACTCACACCTGGCTGATACCTCATCAATGTAGTTTGTACATCACGGAAGTACCACAATTGATTTTTTTAAGTAGTGTAAGTCACTATTTCCTTATATGTAAAACTCCCATTAAAATTGTGAAGACACCAATATGACTATGGGGACATTACACAACACCGAATACTGTATGGCAGTAAAAAACTATGAACCAAGGACAGTTTTCACCAGGTACTCATGAGGTTTTTCAAAAGTGAATTTGAAATGTACATTAATTTTCCTCTGGATTCCAGAAGAAATCAGAAACATAGTTTCAGACATTAAGATCCCAGAATCTGATTGATGAACGACGTATAACACTAGCCTCAAACTCATGTCCTGTTCAGAAAGCATAAATGCAAAATTTATAAGATGTTCTTTGTGAGACATATAGTTTGCAACTACCACTTCAATAAAGGAGTGAAACCTATATATAACAATGTCCTAGAACTAAAGGCTGTCAAGTCACCACACTACTTGTTTCATACATTATTTCTGCCACCACATTGACATTCCGAATTTCTAAAGCATCTTTTTTTACAGAGTAAAAGATAGTCAGATATGCCTTCATTTACTCTCAAGATAATTCTGTAGGACCTACAGAAATACATTATCATTATTTTCAGTCATAACATTTGCTGAATTCTGAAGTTCAAGTGAGAAATATTAAAGTGTTTTTAAAAATAATTTTCAAGACCTTTAGTTGATAAATAACTCACTTGCTAGCCAATATCAATTCACTACAAACAAAAGAGTCCTGGAAGTATTTATATTGCTATATAATACTGACAACAGTAGCCGTGTTAAAGGTTTTTGACTGTCAACATAATCCAAACCCTCTTCTAGAAAAACTAGACAATAAAAGGCACTGTGACACGTGCAGTTTTTCTAGAAGAAGGTTTAGATTACACTGGCAATCAAAAACTTTTAACATTGCTAGTGGGTTACCTTTGATTATTCTAAGGGTCCGTAGTCAATCAAATTCTCCCTCCAAAGAAATTAAAAAGAAGTGCAGCACTTTGGGAGGCCGAGGTGGGTTGATCACAAGGTCAAGAGATTGAGACCATCCTGGCCAAAATGGTGAAACCCCGTCTCTACTAAAAACACAAAAAAATTAGCTGGGCATGATGGTGCACGCCTATAGTCCCAGCTACTCGGGAGGCTGAGGCAGGAGAATCACTTGCACTAGGGAAGTGGAGGTTGCAGTGAGCTGAGATCACGCCACTGCACTCCAGCCTGGTGACAGAGTGAGGCTCCGTCTCAAAATAATAATAATAATAAATACATAAAGTGAAACATCTATCAGTTAACTCTGTAGAGCTAAGCAAAAGGTCTTGGAACATTAGGGACTGCAGCCACCATTTTGAGTCAAGCAAGAAACTCTAAGTATGTCCAGGAACATAGATTCCTCTATAGGCCAAGCCTGTGCTATGCACTCAAGACACAGCAACAAATAAAACGGACAGAGTCTGTTCTTCTGAGAAGCTTAGCTTCCAGTAGGAGAGTGACATATGTATAAGGATAAATTATGGTATGTACAACAAAGGAAAAATAAAACACAATGAGGAATTATATCAAGGGGGCTTCATTTAATTTAGACTATTAAGGAAAACTTAACTAAATGGCACTTATGCAAATACACGGATAAAGAGAGTAAAAAGGCAAAGAACTTTCCAGACTGTGAAAGCAGCATATGTGAAGTACCTGAGTGAGAAAAAGGTTGGATCATTTTTGTTTTGTTTTGTTTTGATTGTTTTCAGTAAAAGGCCTATACGGCTGATGCTCAGTAAGTAGTGAGATGAGCTGCAAGATGAGTCAGGAGCCAGCTGATACCAGACCTTGCAGGATATAGAAAGATCTGGATTTTATCCTAAATGCAAGGAGCGTCCGTTAAAGCATTTTAAACAAAAAGAAAAGAAGGGAGCAGACACACACAGCGAGAGTGGAATGTGCACAAGGCCCTCAGAGAGAGACAGACATAGACAAGGAGACGTTCAGGTCCTCCTGGTCTTCTGGGTCCCATGAGGCCTGTGTTTCCTTTAGTTTTTCTTTATGTCTCCATTAAACTTCTTTCTCTACTTAAGATTCTGTTCTTTATAACCAAAATATCAATACTATGATTTTATATAGTTAACTAAACATCAAGAGAATGTAATAGAGATAGTATCAAGCAGAGTAATCAGTTAATCCAGAAAGATATGTTCCAAGTTAAAAGAAACATGGAGAGGTCTAGAGTAAGAACAAGGTGTTTCTGAGTTCAAAGTCACAAGATCATCCTTATGTATTTTACTATTCACATTCCCAAACCAACAAATATATATTAAGATAGACAAAGTCTCTATTTTACAGATAACAAGTATAATAATCAAGACCAAAGGAGTCTATCTGGACCTGAAATGCAGCAATAAGAAAGCTTGACAGAAAATTTAGCTGATTAAGATAATTGTTCTATAATTAGTTGTCAATATTTTATCTTATTTGAGGATTTGTTCAAATGCCTATAGGAATTCTAAAAACAGATATGCATTTGAAAAGTTGGGGGAAGAATTCATAGATTTATTTCTGGCAATTCTAAATCAATGAAAGATTTGTACAATGTTCTAAATCAATAAAATATTTATACAATGTTATTTCAAATTCAATTGGCTTACAGAGGAAAAACAAACTGATTTGAGTTATTTTGATGTTTCAAAGTTTTTTCAAAAGCCTTCATGTATTTGTAATTTACAGGTTTGAATTATATATGTACAGATATTTATACACATATAAGACTTGCATACGGTTGCCAGCATTTTGAAAATAACTTATAAAAAAAGGTGAAACCAAATAATTTCAGCCTGTCCTCGGCAATTATGTGAATGTATTATCCAATCTAATGAGCAGAACTTAAGCTGAAAACTATAGTTTAGTCATTTTATTCCCAGGTAAATTACCAGAGATCAAATTTCTTACATCTGTGATGCTCACCACAACTTGCAGTTACTGCCGATTAATAGCCTGAGATTAAGAAATGCCACATAATAGCTGTAGTAGAAAACATTTTAAACACATAACCACATTTATGCATTTAACAGCTGTGTTGGTCTAACAGTTCAGATTTTCAGTATATTTTGCCATATGGTAATAAGGATCATTTTTCACTCAAAATATTACCAAAAACTGATGCCGCATAGCAATATTATCATTCTAATTGTGAAACTACATATTCACAGCCATGTTTGATGTTTGTTATCCTCCTCTTATTGGATTCTCTATTTGCCCTAATTATACTAAAAAAAAAATTATGACATACTTTTTGAATTTTAAATTAGTCTCATCTAGGCCTGACATAAATATGACAATAGGAAATCCAAGGAATATGGCCTGGCAACAGAGAGGTGGTATATAAAATCCAGGTTATATAAAACTGTAGGGACCATGGAGACTTGGATCTGGTTTTGATCACTGGGTTTGAAAATTTTTCCTGTATTCACAAAAGAGTGGATTTCTACTTCCTATCTCACCTTGTTTTCCTGTATCTTTATTGATGCAGAATTGCTCCTAAAATAAATGTGGCTGCCAACTTTTATTTAATCTGATTGCTTTAATGGCTTATTAGCATTATTTTATGGGAGAAAAATTGTAGATACTTTCACATGTACATTTAACAGGGAACCAAATGAAAATTTCACCATCTTAAATGTGGGAACATGATGAGGCCTATCCTCGTCAGGACAGGTACATTGTTGCCACCATTGTGTTAGAACAACAAACCCAGAGTCCTTTAGTTTTCAGGTCTGTCAGTCTATCATCTTTATAAGTTTACTAAATTCCCTTAACAGAACTTAAGAAGAATGGTAGTGAACAAAATGATGCTTTAAATACTGTTTATACATTGCACTATATTCAACGTTTTAGTACTGTTTACACATTGCACTATATTCATTATGACTGCCTGTGAGTCTCTACTATGTTTGGAGAATAAAGGGGCAGGGTAGTACAAGTAGCTCAATCTAAACATAATCCATTTCAAGTAGAAATGAACACTACAGATTCTGATCATTACAGGTCACATTTTCACTTTTAGGAAGGCAATTCCCCATTTCCCTAGATGTAAAAATATGTTTCTGAAGCAATCACAATATTCCAGTATTTAAAAACTTGAAGTTCAAGACCTCTACCAAGATGTACTCATGCCTCCTTTTTCAAAGCCTGTATCTCTTCCGAGTAAAACATTTAAGGTAATAGCTAGGCAGTGGTAAGATTTAGGTTGATGAGTTACCATACACATAGGTCACCCTTGCTTCTATCCCAAGTAGGAAGAGTTCTTCTTTCCACTTATTGTGACTTTGCAGAGCTTTGTACCACTTCAGGTGGAACTGCAATATTATACCTATTCCTTCATATAAATCTTTCAGGTTTCCATGTATTTAATTAACAAAATATTTTTATGCACCTGATGCTCATATTCTCCAAATGTCTCAAGTTGTCATTTTGAAAGACATTTTAAATATGGATGTAAGATCTCAGAATATTAATCTTGGCTTTGTCATTCACTTAAAAGTCATGAACATATCATTTATCAGTGCTCCGTATTTTCCTTTTCTGTGATCATCATTCTCACTGAAGTAGATGCGAAATTAATAATTGTCAAGCGTGTTAGATGTTGTCAATGAATATTTAACTTAATAATCTAAGTGGCTTAATTTTGGCTAATCTCATAGTCCTTCCCTGTTTATAGCACATTCTGTATTTATCAGGGCAAAAAATAAATAAATAAATAAACAACATCAAGTGTATTTTATAGAAAGTTACAGAGAGTAATTCCTCAACAAAAAAAGTCAATTGGTGACACAGCTGGGAAAATCAACTGGGATTCACCATGTTCATCACACTAAGATGACCTGTTGGATGTTCACAGTCCTATCTCATTGTACATTTCTAGCTTGGTTCCCTATTTTTGCATAAATTAATTATTAATAATGATACTAACAACAGCAAACTTTCAGGTAATATTATGTGCCAGACACTATTCTAAGTGCTTATATATATTTACTCATTTAATAGTCAAATCGATAGTAAATATAATTATTATCCCTATTTTACAGTTGTGGAAACTGAGACAACCGTAAGATAATTTAATTGATTTCATGCAACTAGTGAGTGGCAGAGCTAAGATTCAAAACCAGGCATTCTGGGTCCAGAATTTGTACTCTTAGCCACTATGATACTATGTTATAAGATAAATTAAGTAGAGGCACATCACACACACACACACACACACACACACACACGGTGCCCTGCAAAGGGAGCTTTTTAAAAAGGTTCCCTTCACCTATATGACCTAGAAGAAGACAAGTAAGGTCTCTGGATGTCAACTTCCTCACTGGAAGAAATAAGATATTAAGACATTATTTTATACCACATTATGTTAAGGTACATTCTAAGGTTAGCATTTTATGATCCAAAGATTCTGCCTGTAGCATATGGCCTCTTTGCTTTTTATTGGCATAACTCAATACTAAAGCCAAGTATTCATGTATTTCAAAGAAAATGCTAAAAGAGAATAAAAAATGACCCCCAGGCAATGAAGAAGCAGTAGTAGCTAGAATAGAGGAATTAGAATTTTACCTCACATATATCATGCTTTGAGCTTCCTGGAACACTCTTAAGACACAGCTTCCCTGAAGTCTTTCTATTCTCCCTACAGGGTACCAGATTATAACAATTTTTAGAGAATAAACTAGCAAACTAGGTCGACGAAATACCTATCATTCCTTCATATCAATACACAAAAATTAAACTTATGTATACGGTATAAGTAAAAATATATATTTACATATACTGAAATTAAAAACACTTTCCATAGGGCCAAGCCACAGAACACAGTATCTTAATAGTGTCACAGGACACTTTGAGATGATGAAAATCTGAATCCTGTAAATCCCAATCAAAAGTACATACTCTTCTGATAAATAATACAGCCAAGTTAGTTCTATAATACGCATCCACAAGTACATAAAGTTGAAGTATAAATATATTTCAATCTCATACATATTTCCTTTATCATTTGGCTTAATTTTATAAAGCCATTATTTCCTTATTTCCAACCTTATAACTCCTTCTTTGCAGTCACTACCACAGCCTGTTATATCATATCCAGTTCATTAGCTTTCTTCTCATTTGAAAATAGCTCTACTCTTAAAATTACTTTAATTCAAAAATTTTAAATAAGTTTTAACATTTTCTATATTTTAGTCAACTTGATAAAATAATAATTCCTCTGAACAAAATTATCACAAAGCAAGCCCCTGTTCTTAAAGGTGAACAAACATTTGACATACTCATGAACTATAATTATTGCCATTGCAAAGGTAGATTTACTCAATGCAACCATACAAAAATGATGAACTTCAAAGAAAACTAACCTATAAAAATCTAATAGTATTCAAACTAAAATGATCAGGAAAAAGTTTGTTAGAATTGCTATTTTCTTAAATTCTTCACACATAAACTGTCACAGTATATTGAGAATGAATTTCCTAAAGTTCCAAGTTGAACTGCATTTAATTCTCAATTGTTAGAGAAAATAGAAATGTTAAGTCTCTTTAAAATTATTCTAACAGACTACTTAGAAAGCCTTGCCGTAATAGAGAAAGTAGTAAAATTACAAAACAGTTGGAGGATGGGGGATGGAACTTTATAGACACTGAACTTCTGGCCTGAACTTTCCCTTTTGTGATAAAAGCCACAAAATTAGACTCTAACTCAGCCTTGTCAGCACTGTAGTGGAGGGCACTGATCTTCTTACCCCTTGTGTGCATAGAGAGAAGAATGAGCAAGAAAATGTGAAGCTGCCAGTTTAGTTCTTCCAGCCAACCCATTGCAGCAGCAGAGCAGTCAATGTGCCCTGCCTGTTTAAGCCTCCTGTTTCTTGCCTTTCCGTCTTTCACTGAGACTCTTCTGCTGCCACTCTTGTCAGATCTTCTCGCAAGCCTGCCAGCAACCCTGAGACAGGACCGTGAAAGACAAGCCTGTTACAAACTGGTTCTGTCACCACAGAGACTTCAACTGATCACCTCGTGGGGAGGACAACAAAGGGCGGTGAGGACCCTGAGCTGGACTGTTTTCTTAAGAAAGGAGCCTGATGCAGCTGCCCACACAAGGGCTAGCACACGCCGGGGCTTCACTCTGCACTGGCAATACCCCTGTCCCCCAAATCTCTCGGGCAGCTATGAAGGGAATCCATAGCAAACCTCATTTAAAACGTTGCTGTCATAAAATAGTTTTTCTTTTACCAGCATTTATTTTCTCTGCTAAGAATTTTAACTGAGAAATGTAAAAAGAAAACAAGAAATAATATTTTTACTTAATGAAATGCCAGAAATAGTGCAACAGATCAAAGTATTATGTTACAGCAGTTTACTCACACTACGTCAACAGATAAATAATGAAGCGAATAACCTTGAATCAAGTGCACAGATATGAAAAGGGTCACATGTAAAAGTAATCACTAATAAATGTTGAAAGTTAAGATATTTCAGTTATGACTATAGTTTTAAGTGCTGTTACCCTAACCGACTTTATTATGTAAATAAAACCATTGCAAGTTTTTCCACTTTTTAGATTTTAACTGTAACTGTTTCTCAATGTAAATTATGAACATTTTTGTGAAGTTTCATTTGCCATGATATTGAATGATAAAGAATTTTTTTCAAATTTGTTTTTGTTTTACTCTGAGAACTGTCAATAATAAAAGAACACCAAGAAAGATAAATGAATTGTCAGTATATGTAGAAACTACAATGTTACCATAGACAAATACAAACAGACGTTATTGTTAAATCCCATCAGTTTATCTGAAAAAGGATTTATGAGTAGCAAATGTATTACAATGGTTGTATCTAAGATATCATCATTATATGTTTACTTGATATTTAAAAAAATCTTTTCTTGGAAAAAGAATCTCTGCTTTCTTCTCACTTTCAAAAGACACCCCTCATTTGCCCCTACTCCTGACCCCATCCTGCACCTCTCAGCACTATTCCACTAGGTACCATTCAAATCTACTCTCTAGTTTAGGAAAGCCCAACAATGTTTTGTTTTGATGATTTTACACATACTACAACCAATCGACACTCTCAATTTATACTTTCATAAGTACTTTCATGAAATTTTACCAAAATACAGAATTTTAACCATGTAGGAAACCTTAAACTACTCTGGGCTTAATAAACTACACATTCTGCATTTCACAGAAGCCATGCAACTTACTTATCAGAAAGATGGAAGTTGGTGGTGATTAAAAAGAACTGTCTTTGAGTAATACTTATCCATATCCCTTTTAGTTAGGAAAAGAGATTGGTATATAGTAAAATGAGTAAGGATGATCAGGAGCAGAGGGATATGTGGGAAAAACAGACAAAAATCAAGCAATAGAATCTGCTTTTCAAACCTTCTATGTTGGGCTCAGAGCCACATTCACAACATGGTTCCACTGCCAATTTGGAATCCAGACTTGAGCTCTGGGGCAAGAAGTGAATAGCTGAAATGTGGGACAGCTCCCACTGCTCACATTTCCCCAATATGGGCTTCTATAAATGGCTGAAAGTTAAAGACAGAATCTCTGCTCTCTCCCCAGAATCCTAATTCAGTTCAAAAGAATTCACATCAGCAACCATTTCTGATTTTGAACTATGTGCAAGCTGACTTAGCTCCTCAAGAAGGTTATAATACCACAAAATAAGTATATAAGAAATAATTAAGTAAAAATGTAAGACATTTTAAGATGAAGTGGCCCCAACAGAATAAACATGGAAATTCCAAGCAGAGGATGGAACAGACTGGGCCCAGACTGCAGGGAGAGCTGGATGCTGAAAGATGAATTGAACTTACACAGCACTACAGAAGTTGAGAGGAAAGAAATTATATGAGCAAGGTTTACAGGTAGAAATGAATTTTCAATTTGTGCAATAGCATGAGGACAATCTTACTGGAACAGACAGCTCCTATTAGTAAGTGGCTGGAAAGAAAGCTAGACAGAGTGGAACCAAATTGTGCAGGACTTTGAATACAGGTTACAGAGTTTGGAATATATGAATTTCAAAAAAAAAAATTTATGCTGGGCACATTGACTCGTACCTGTAATCCCAGCTACTTGAGAGGCTGAGGCAAGAGGATTACCTAATGCCAGGAGTTCAATCCAGCCTGAGCAACATAGCAAGACCCTGTCTCTAAAATAATTTTTTTTAATTAGCTGGGTATGGTGGTTCATACCTGTATTCCCAATTATTGGGGAAGCTAAGATAGGAGGAATTTTTTTAGGCCAGGAGTTCCAGCCTGCAGTGAGCTATGATCACACCACTGCAATCTGCCTGGGTGACAGAGCAAGACCCCATCTCCAAAAAGACTTTTGGACTTCAGCATGTAGGATGAATCTCTGAACCTCACCTTCCAACTAGGTGAGGGAGAGTGAAAACAAGATTAAATGTAGGAGGAGAGGTTTCCACTTAGTCAAACTTTTTGTTAATACCTATTTCTTTCATTTAGTAATATTTTAAAAAATCAAAATGTACACCTATTAATTTCCTCCATTTTAAACTTAATTATTAACATATGCTAGGTGCCAACAATGAAGGGGATCTTCTATAAAAGGCATATTAGGCCCCTGACTACTTGGTTCAAAAAATCTCATGAAACTCCTATTATGTAGATCAAAAGTCTAAGTTAGCAAAACAACCCAGATTTGCCTACGATTTAACCCACTCACCCTAATGTACATATTTTTATCTACAGTTTATATTTTAATTTCCAACATCCAATCTAATTAAGCCTCTATCTGTACCAGGTCAAGAACTGGTTTCACAATTCCACAAGCAAAACACAAATAACCACATTAAAAAGTGGGCAAACAACATGAACAGATGCTTCTCAAAAGAAGACATACGAAAGGCCAAGAAACACATGAAAAGAATGTTCAACACCACTATCAGAGAAATGCAAATCAAAACCATAGTGAAATACCATCTTACACCAGTCAGAAAGGCTATTACTAAAAAGTCAAAAATCCACAAATGCTGGCAAGGCTGCGGAGCAAAGGGGATGCTTATACATTGTTTGTGGGAATATAAATTAGTTCAGCCACCGTGGAAAGCAGTTTGGAGATTTCTCAAACAAGTTAAAACAGTACTACCAACTACCATTCTACTCAGTAAAGCCATTACCAGGTATATATCCAAAAGAAAATAAATTGTTCTACCAAAAAGACATGGGTACTTGTATGTTCATCGCAGCACTACTGACAGTAGCAAAGATATGAAATCAACCGAGGTACCCATCATCAGTAGACTGGATAAAGAAAATATGATACATATGCACCATGGAATATTACAGTGTCATAAAAAAGAATGAAACCCTAGCAACACTGATGCAGCTGGAGGGATTTATCCTAAGTAGATTAACACAGGAACAGATGTATCCCTATTACTGCATATTCTCACTTAAAAGTGAGAACTTAACATTAGGTACACATGGACATAAAGATGGCAACAACAGACACTGGGGCCTACTGGAGTGGGGAAGGAGACAGGCAGGCTGCCAAGGGTTGAAAAACTACTGGCTACTATGCTCACTACCAGGGTGACTGGATCAATTGGATCCCAAACCTCAGCAACACACAATATGCCCATGTAACAACCCGCACATTTCCCCTGAATCTAAAATAAAAGTTGAAATTATCTTTAAAATAAAGATTTAGTAACTGGATAACCAAGTAAATCAATGGTAGAATGGGAAAAATCTCCCTTTCAGAATAATTCAAAAAATTTATATATTTAGATACTCTCGCTCCATGAAGCAGAGCTTAATCAACTCTTGATTCTAAGCTGTGCTTAGTGACTTGCTTCCAAGAAGTACAGTATGAAAAGGAATATAACTTTACACTGGAATAGCTGGCAAACACTCCCTTGGGCAGGTGATCGAGGTTAACATGACTGAAGACAAGCCATGCTGACAACTGGTACCCCTGATATGATGAGAATGGCACTTCACCTCTATGATCTACCCCCTCAACACCAACCACCCCAGTCTATGAGAAATACATCAGGTCGACTCCATTGCAGAAACATTAAATAAAATATCTGATCATCACTTCTTAAAACTATCAAGGAAAGTGTAAAAAAACAGTTACAAACCAATAGAGAGTAAGATGACATGTTGATTAAGTGCAAAGTGGCTTTCCAGACGGGATCCTTGAACAGACAAAAATGGCATTATGAAAAGGGAGAGAGGAAACAAATCTGAATAAAGTTTGGAGCTTAGTTGCTGGTAATACACCATTGTTCCTTTCCTAGCTGTGACACATACAGAGCTCCAAAGTAAGGTCAAATACTAAGCAGGGGAAACTGGGTGAAGGGTATATGAGGACTCCATATTACCTTTGGAAATTTTCTAAATCAATTATAAAATAAAAAGTTTATTTTAAAAAACGGGTTTCATAGCAGTTAAACATTCACTCTCAATCTCCTAACCACAGAGTTGACTGCAGAGAAAGAACCAATGTGCCAAACGGTTATATACCTGCGTGCGCAGCTTGCATCACAGATTCGCTTAACTGCTCCAATAGATTCAACTTCAATTACATCTTTACCTACAGGAAGAAATACCAGAAAGGAGAATAACAACGGTTTCTGTCTGAGGCATTCTTCTTCTACTGAGATAGCCAACTTAATTTTGCAAGTTAATTTATATACCAAATGACTCTTCAAAGAAAGCTCTGAGAGAAAATTAAAAGAAAGGTCACCATTTGAAAATGTACACCTGACAGAAGGGCAAAGGAAGGAAAAAGGAGCACTATGGAGAGTACTACTAATATGAGTAGGACATCACTGTTTGTCATTTGCAGAATTCTTACTAATGACATTCACACATTCCAGATTTACAGAGTCTTTGCTATACAGCAGAAAGAGCCTATTTGTGCTATGCGTATAATCTGGGGCAGATTATTTAAACCCTCTGCTAATTACCTGACTGTTAAATTGTGTACTGACTACATAAATGAAGGAATACAGACTACTGAACACAGTACCCAGAACATAGGAAGACAGCAGAAAATGTTAGTAATTTCCTGACAACTCTCACTCATCTCTCTCTTGCCTCTCACATGAAAAGCTTTGCTAATAAAAATAATGTTCTCTAATATAACAGGCTACAATGTAACATTTGCCAAGTTGTTCCTGTCACAAACTGTGTGATCATTAAATCAAGGATACAAAATATCTCAAGTCAAGATTTTAAAAATTCAATTAAAGCTGGACACAGTGGTTTGTCCTTGGTTATAGTCCCAGCTATTAGGGAGGGTGAGGCAAGAGGGCTGCTTAAGCCCAGGGGTTCGAGACTAGCCTGGGCAATACAGCAAGACCTCACCTCAAAAAAACGTCAAATTATACCTGAAAAACTAAATATTTATTTTAATCCAATTCATTTTTACTTAATTCATTAAATATCTATGCATTTTAAGTAGAAGTATACTGAAGAATTTTAAATGGAGACTACCTTGCTACCAATTTCCATTTGTGATTCATTTTCACATAGGAACTCCCCAAATCTCCTGATTTTATGTTTATATACAGTTTTTATCTCAAAAACATTCACTATTTGCTATATTTGGGGGGACTGTGTCTACTGAACGGACGTGAGAACATTAAAAAGAGACAGTACCTGCCTTCAGGACAAAGCTTATCCTCTCGTGGGTGAAGACAACCATACAATCCAATAATGATAATGCAGTACAGTAACCGTCTGCTATGCTGAGGAAACATGGAAAAAACAGTGAACAAACAAAGATTAATTCTGCCTGAAGGTGAGGGTTGGACTTGCGTGGGGGAGGCATTTGAACGGGGTCTTCAAAGGTAAGTAGGAATTCACTGGGTGAAGGGAAGGCAAAGAAAACCTAAGCAAAGAAAACAGGCAGTACAGTACGTTTACGAGTAAGAAAAAGAGTAGTGCTTGCAGAGAACAGGAGAAGCTCGCTATGCCTAGAGCGCAGGGGAATTAGGCTGGAAAAGTAGGCTGGGGAGGTTAGGAAGAGCCTTGTAGCCGATAATCAGAAGTTCTGATTGTATCCTACACACATGGGAAGCAGTGTCTTCATTTCTGGAGGGAAGCACAGGTTACTTTCCATTGTGCAAACTGGCAGCTACTACTTCTTGCCGCTGATTATATTTCAAAGGAAACTAATAAAGTTTTGGAAATAAGATGAAAAATATTTTCCTTTGTATCTAAGAAAACATAATAATATATTTGTTATTCTTAACGAGAACAATAAGGTGAGTGTTATTTTCTTTATCATGTGAACATCCCTGCTAATACTGTTTGGAATAAAATTTACTTTTCAATTAAACTTCTGTCCAAACACACAGGCACATCATAACAACAGTTATTTCCTTCTTCCTATTGGAAGCCATAGCCTTGTAGGTCCTACCAAGAGCTTTGCACTAAAATGTTTTTCAAACTTTCATACCTGTTGTACCAAAAACAAAAGTGACCTCAGAACTGCACTGGTAATTCGTTTTATTATTCTGGCTTTTAACTAAACACTTACATACTATCATGAAAAGCTACTCCACTATGAGAAAAAAAAAATTAACAATAGAGCCCACAGTACAAAAAGTTTTTTCCTGACTTTGGAGTTTATAAAGACCACAACTTCAGCCCTCTTTCAGGCTGCCTCCTGCCTCCCCACCCCATTCTAATTTGCAGCATTCCACATCACTAGTCATTAACAACCCAAAGCTCCCTTCAGCTGCAGAGTGAAAGACCATCACATTATTACAAATAAACAATCCCTTTCTCCCTTGAACGAGTGACACATTATTCTGAGCACGTCTTCTCTCTGCTTTCATTGCTCTGCCAAGGTCCTCCATGAGTGGGAAGCGGTAAAAAGAGAGAAAAAATATCCCACAACTTGTCTAAAGCATGTAGAGGATGATTTGTGTTCTTACTTACGGGATATGACTGTCACTGTGGATCTGCTTTCAGGCCTAGATTACATGTGATAAGGGCTGACCTTCTTTAAGTATTCACACATTATGCACTCATGGAGAGCAGGCAGGACACAAAAGTCCTTCAGATGTTCTGGACATCAATCAAGTGCACAGCATGGAGCCTGCCAAACTTTTCTTCCATTTACTCAGGGAGAGGAAGGGGGAGTCCAAGACAGACTTAATAAAGTTTAAAGCTATGCCACAATATATTTGGGGAGACCATTGTTATTAAAAGGGTGCTGTTTCAAAAAATTCTCTATAGTTACCACTAGCAACAAAAACAATTCGCATACAAATATAAAGAGACAATCAGATTCATTTCAGCTTTAAAATTTCAAGACTTTTGTTATAAACCAGGTCTCAATGGCTTTAGCAGATTGCTATATTTTCTTTCCTGAAGACATTTTATTAAGCATATATTTTAAAAACCAAAAATATAAAATTTCTTTTATAACAATCATACTCAAAACATATTTTTAAGGCATTTATAAAATAGAGGACGTACATTTGTTACAAAACTGAGCATAGCTAAATAAATTGAAGACTAGTCAACAGCACAAACCATTTTTCACCTAATACAAATACTGTCATTACTAACAGGCAAGAGCCCCAATATTATAGTGTAGATATGATGATACTTTCTGATACAGGCTTCTAACGTTTGTCTTTTATTGTTGCCCCTCCCCACAGCTCATGCCAGGAATTTGAGGTAGCTTTTGAAAAAGAACAAATAAGCCCCAAACTGTGTTCTCTTAAATTATTGCAACACTCTATACTTGGAGGGCATGATTTCAGCATCAGCACAAACAAATCCATCAAACAAAGATGCTTCATGGAATTTGATGATAGATTGATACCTTAAACCTACTACAATATCGTTTACCTAGCGACCACAAAATTCTTTTTAAAAGCTAATGTCATGCTATGAACATAATAATTATATGCATGGCCTGTGCACAAAATAAGATTAGACACAAAGGTTTACAAAACAATTCATGAGACAACAAGGCAATGAACATTAAAAGAGCAGGAAGAGAATTCAAGATAACTTATATGATTAAACCACCAAAGAAAATTAACTTAGTAAATTTGCTAATTAAAACAACAACAACAACAAACCCTCCAGACTGCCTCTATATATGCACTATTCTTGCATGGATTTTTAGCTTATTATTTGGTTTTAGTGATATGCTACTAAAAGACCATGAGGTCAGACTTGCACCCTAGTAACAGGGAACTAGGTGACAGATAAACTGTGAGGTTATTCTTTACGTTAATCATTACAGAGTAAACCTTCACCTGGAAAATATGACTATCTCAGGAAAGAAACTGAACCAGAATGACAGGAAGATGTCTTGGCAGGAGATGGGAAGCAAGAAACCCAGGCAAGACTAGTGTAGTTATTTCCAGAGAGAACATAGAATGATGACAGCCAGGATCATGACGACAACAATGATAATGATCATGATACACACTATTTGGCCATCTTTTACTGTTCGTGAGGCACTATTTGTGTACCTAACTTACAGGTTTAAGCATCCCTTATTTAAAATGCTTGGGGTCAGAATTGCTCTGGATTTCAAAGATTTTTAGATTTTGGAATTTTTACATAAACATAAGATATCTTGGGGATGGGACCCAAGGGTAAACATGAAATTCATTTTCGTTTCACATGCACCTTACAGACATAGTCTGAAGGTAATTTTATACAATATTTTAAATAATTTTTTGCATGAAACAAAGTTTGTATACATCAAGCCAGAAGAGAACAAAGGTGTTACTGTATCAGCCACTCTTACAATCTGTGTTTGTTTGGCATCATCAGTATTTCTGACTCTCAATTTGTACATTATCAATAAGCAATCATTTTCTCCCACTTATTCACATGTAAGTACTTAACATTAAAAACTATGACATATCATTAATACAATAAAAATGTGTCAGGTGTAGAATTTTCCACTTTTGGTATTAGGTAGGTGCTCAAAAAGTTTTGGATTTTGGAGTATTTCAGATCTTGGATTAGGGATGCTCACTCTGATTATTTCATTTAACCCTCACTGCCGCCCTGTGCAGCAGGAAATATCATTCCCAATTTCAGATAAGAATACTGTGTACACCTAAGATATAAGCCCTGAGAACTGGTTAAGAATCCATTGGATCAGATGCCAATACTTCACTAGGTAGGGACCTATGTATTTTTGTTCTAGAAGAACTATCTGGGGCCAAAAAAAAAAAAAAAAAAAAAAAAGTCCATTCAGTGGATGGAGAACTCCAAGAATCTGGGATGCTGGTGAGATTCACTCAGCAAACATGACTACCAGAAATTCTGAGGGCTGGAGCATAAAAAGGGGATCAGATATTCTAAATTCCAAATCTGTAGATTCAGAGGAGGTGACACTAAACACTGTGTCATGCAACAGCAGTGCCTTCAGAGGTCAGGGGTTTCTAACCCATGGCGAGGTGGAACTCTCCTCTAAAGCGTGTAAAGTGTTTATTATAAAAAAACAAGTACAGACCACGTGTGGTGGCTCACACCTGTAATTCCAGCACTTTGGGAGGCCGAAGTAGGAGGATCGCTTGAGCCCAGAAGTTCGAGACCAACCTGGGCAACATAGGAAGACCTCATCTCTACTAAAAACAAAGAAGTGTACCCAGGTGTGGTAGTGCACAACTGTACTACTAGCTACTCAGTGGGCTGAGGTGGGAGGATCACTTGGGCCCAGGAGGTTGAGGCTGCAGGGAGCCGTGATCATGCCAATGCACATCAAATACATATGTTGTCATTAACATAAAGCAGTATTTTATATACATTCTTTATAATTTTCTCAAAGACCCTTCTAAGCAACTAAGGAGAGTGAGGTGCCTTGGAATTGAGGAAAGGGTTTTTTCTTCCTTGCATGAGCCTGTACTTTAGGAGGTACCGTGAGGTAGCACTGCAGGCTTAGAAAGCACACGAGTGGACGAATAAAGTTACCAGAGTCATGTAATGCAGTCCTTCCCTCACTGGAAGAGTCTGAGTTTGTTTAAACAAAACAAGATGTTTTCTTCACACCAAGAGAATTTTCTAGAAGATTTCCTTTGTCCCACCTGTAAGGAACTACTTATAAAGGGTTTGTGTTTGATTTTTAAATAACAACAGACACACACTGACATTGTAATTATTCACACTTTGACTCCTGGAGTCCACAAGTTAAAGTTACACACTATCATGAACTATTGAGCTAATAACCTGACTTGCCAGAAGTCTATTTTAAAGGGATTCTAAGGACATTTTCTTCTTTATCAAATTAGTGCTAAAGCATCCCTAAGCAGAAAATCAAAATCTCTATTACCCATTTGCCATTTATAAAAAGCTAAACAAAGTTTCCTATCAAAACCAATTTCTTAAAAAGGACTACTATAACTCTTATTTCATCCTAAAGTCAATTGTGCATAAAATTTATGCAAACCCAACTTGAACTGATATAAAATAAGTAAATTGAAAATGAAATTTTAAATAATGTGATAATATCAACACAAACTCTACTTAACACAAAAGGATTTGAAGTATCGCTCTTATCTACACCCTTAAAGAATGTTTGCTTAAGCTGTTTCTCCATATACCATATGAAAAAGCTACTAGAAAATCTGTGTTCAACTATTTGGAAAATATTTAAATATAAGAATTACATAAGAAAAAAGTGTCTTAGAAGAGAAGATACTAGCAGTAGAGAAAAATTTTGTTCTTGTATACCACATACTAGTTTTTCCATAGAAACCTCAACAGTGCTATGAAATATCAGTCCTCTGGATTTATACATTTAGCTAGTAGACTTAGCTGTTAGTAACCTTCAAAAATTCATGCTAGACAAAATATAAAGGTTTCAGGAAGTTAATTTTTATTTAAGGTGGCATTTTAAATCTATGTGCATATAAAGGTATTTTCAAATAAAAGAAACAATGATGCCAGAATTTTTGGTTCAGAGTCATGACATGCTACCAGGGGTGTCCAATCTTTTCGTTTCCCAGGACCACACTGGGGGAACTGTCTTGGGCCACACAGAAAATACACTACACTACACACTACACTAATACTGATGAGCTTAAAAAAAAAAAACAAAAAAAAATCTCATAATGTTTTAAGGAAGTTTACAAATTTGGGTTGAGCCTCATGGCCAGCCTGGGCTGCATGTGGCCCACAGGCTGTGTGCTGGACAACAAACTTGTGCTAAACTTTTTCATCTCTCTCACACACCTATTTCCATATCTTCTCTTACCTGCTCTTAGAAACATGGCACACCTGCTTACTGCCTTTATTTGTTTTTTATGAGAAATAGTAGCTCTTCATAATCTCATTAAAGCCTTTCTAACAGATTCTACACATGGAAAACTTTCAGAACACTGGGAATCGGTTTGGATGCTTAAACAAGTAGATTGTGTTAAAAAAAAAAAAAAGAAAAAGAAAAAGAAGAAGTAAAATGAACCCCATGTACAAATTTCATTGAATCAGAAAATTTCACAGCACAGAGACATCAGACTTTCGTTTTAGTGAAACCTAAACTTTAAGATGGAGATACTACATTCTCTGCCCTGTCTAGAGCATTACAGCAAAAGCATAAGATATTTAAAGTGCACGAAATAACAGAAGAAACTTAAGTTATGGAGGTAAAGAGGACAAGCTTTAGGGATCACGATACCAGATAAAACCAGTGACGTATCTCACACAAAGACAATTCTCTACTAACAACAATGGAAAAATATAAAATTCTATTACTATTCTTGTCAATATAAGAGCCTTAGTTACAGAGGCATTCCTTTATCCCATCACTTTGTTCTACACATCTTATTATGGTTAGTCAGAACTCTGTGTGGTTATGTCTGTACCGCCAAACACCCAGCTGAAAAGTGAAAAATTTAGTCAAGCAGTGAGTTATCCTAAGGTTTATGCCAAATGAAACATTCAAATTCAACCTTAACCAAAATGAGTAGAGCCTGTATTTACCCAGATGATTTAAGATCCATTAAGACCACCAATGTGATTTAAATTGTCACCATAATTTCCTCTCTGAGGTCTCCCAAAAGTTTATAGTGGAAGCACTTCAGAGTCCTCACTACATCTCATTAGCACCTCTACCAAAGGATGTGTGAAGAAAAAAGAGAAGCAAGGACATTCAAAAGGAGTAACTGCTATTTTAGAAACATTTTCTTTAAACATATTTTAAATTTTTTATTAAAATGGTATGTGTATAATCAGAAATTGACAAATTGAACCAAAAGTATTTATGAAGTTAGGCAAAAGAACCATAAATTATTCATCATAATTTTTCCTCTGCCTTTTCGATAGAGGATCTGTCCTCACTCTACATTGGTTATAGAACATTATCTCTTTGTGTTGCTTTTTAGATGATCACTTTCTGGGAGTACAACTAGAAATAGCCTATGGAAATAAAGCTTGATGTCTTTCTGAATTGTGTAAGAAGCTTTAGACTAAACTCAGGCTGGGCTACAGAAAATATAAGAGAGTTGCCAATCCTAGACCAGATGCTTATGATGTCCTTGCAAAATCCTTTCGGTAGCTGGCAATGCTCCACAAGATCTGGCTTCCAATTACTACCTCATTAGGCTCTTTTTCTCCCACTTCTTCATCCTGTTCCTCAAACATACAAGGCATGCTCCAGCTCAGAGCTTTGTATCTCCTGATTCCTCTGCCTAAAATGCTCTTCTCTTCATTATCCAAAAGGTCTCTCCATTGCCTCCTTCAAATCTTGGCTCAATTCTTATCTTCTCAATGAAAGGTACCTAGTGCTCTATTTACTACTACAACCACCCCATTCCCAAACTCTCAATCCTCCTTACACTGCTTTATTTTTTTCTCCATAGCACTTAACATCTTCTAACTACTACATAATTTGCTTACTATGTTTATTGTTAACTGTCTCCCCCTCAGCCCCACTTGAGTACAAAACCCCCAGGGCATTGCTCTTTTTCCACTTTGTTCACCTATGTTCCCCCAACACTTGAAATAGCCACTTGAATATGTATTCAAGAAGCCTTTTTTCAAACTATTTCCTTTGTAAAGCCCTATCTCTCTCTTTCTAAAGTATCTGACTCCTCATGTCATCAATTATTCTCATACCAATTACTTTTTTCTTCCAAATCCTGGCTTGCCCTCTGGTTTCTATACCTACCACTCTAATGAATTTCTTCTTTCAAAGGTCAACAAATGTACTTTTCTTAGTCTTTACCCTTTTCAGCACTACATAACTCTGGGCTTCCTTTCTCAAGAGTACTTCCCTTCTTGAGAGCCTCACTCATTTAAAAGAATATTGAACAAATACAATATACTAGGCATCTGCTAGAAGCTCATCCTTTGGTTTTCATGATGAGGGCCTATCTATCCATGTGTTTTTCCTTTTCCATTCATACAAAAGTATAGGTGCTAATGATTCTCTCCAATAATCTCTTTTCTCAAACATGTTCCCTAGTAATATCAGGGCTTTGGTTTACATCATTTCAACTACCAGGGAAAATAACTTTCCTGAATGACCACCTTATATTTCTCTCTAGCAATGCAAATCTAAATATTACTATTTCTCCTACAGCTGTTCAATACCTCTCCCAGCTCCATGGATATTGCCATTCTTTGCAACCACTTAGCTTTAAGCCCTGCCCCCATCCTATTTGTTGGGCACTTTCTAATGCTGGGAGATAGCACTCCAATAACATGGAAGCTGAAAAAGTCAGATACTCAGTTTCACAGCTTCTACAGCGAGGATATAAGTACAGGACTGAAATCCTCTATATCATATGTACCCATCCCAGACTTTACAGTAAACTAACATGAAAAAACCTCAGGGCATTCATGCTAATTGGTGGTAGTGGCAGTAGCAGCAGCTACATTGATTTTCCAAAGGCACTAGCAGCACCAGTTTTAGAGGCAGCATCCAGATCTAGGGTTAATAATGTGGGCAGCAAAACTGGGGTGTCTAAGGTAATAACAAATGCTGGCGAGGATGTGGAGAAAAGTGAACCCTTGCACACTGTTCATGGGAATGTAAATTACTACAAACACTATAGAGAACAGTTTGGATGTTCCTCAAAGAACTGAAACTAGAGCTACCATACAATCCAACAATCCCACGACTACAAAAAAAAAAAAAAAAAAGGAAATCAGTATATTGAAGAGAGAGCTGTACTCCCACGTTTATTACAGCACTATTCATGATAGCCAAGATTTGGAAGAAACCTAATTGTCCATCAACAAATGAATGGATAAAGAAAATGTGGTATATACACCCGGTAGAATATTATTCAGCCATGACAAAGAATGAGATCCTGTCATCTGCAACAACATAGACGGAACTGGAGATGATTATGTTAAGTGAAATAAGTCAGCCACAGAAAGACAAACTTTGCATGTTCTCACATATTTGTGAAAGTTAAAAACTAAAACAATGGAATTCATGGACAAAGAGGGTATACGATGTTTATTACCAGAGACTAGGAAGGGTTGTGGGGGTGGGAAGAGAGAAGATGGTTAATGGGTACCAAAAAACAGTTAGAGAGAAATTAATTTAAAAAGAGAAATTTAATAGCACAACAGTGTGACTACAGTCAATAATAATTTAATTATATGTTTTAAAATAATGAAAAGAGTAAAACTAAGGATAAATGCTTGAGGTGACAGATGCCCCATTTGCCCTGATATGAGTATTATACATTGTATGCCCGTATTAAAATATCTCATATATCCCCAAAATCAATGAACACAAATTAGCACTACTTTACACCAACAATGACCAAGCTGAGACTCAAATCAAGAACTCAACCCCTTTTATGATAGCTGGAAAAAATAAAATAAAATACTTAGGAATATACCTAAACTGGGAGATGTAAGATTTCTAGGAGGAAAACTACAAAACTCTGCTGAAAACAATCAGAGATGACACAGACAAATGGAAACACATCCCATGCTGGTGAATGGGTAGAATCAATATTGTGAAAATAACCACATTGCTAAAAGCAATCTACAAATTCAATGTAATTCCCATCTAAATATCATCATCATTCTTTACAGAACTAGAAAAAAAAATCCTAAAATTCATATGGAATCACAAAAGAGTCTGTACAGACAAAGCAAGGCTAAGAAAAAAGAACAAATCTGGAGGGATCACACTACCTGACTTCAAACTATCCTGCAAAGCTACAGTTACCAAAACGGTGTAGTACTGATATAAAAATAGGCACATAGACCAATGGAAGAGAATAGAGAACCCAGAAATAA
Organism: Colobus angolensis palliatus; assembly: GCF_000951035.1. Lineage (NCBI taxonomy): Eukaryota > Metazoa > Chordata > Mammalia > Primates > Cercopithecidae > Colobus > Colobus angolensis. Next base: position 6,836,715 of record NW_012113475.1, on the reverse strand, counting down.
AGCCAAATATTTAAAGCCAACCAATCCTCAACAAAGCAAATAAAAATATAAAGTAGGGAAAGGACACCCTATGCAACAAATGGTGCTGAGATAATTGGCAAACCACATGTAGAAGAATGAAGCTGGATCCTCATCTCTCATTGTACACAAAAATCAACTCGAGATGGATCAAAAACTTAAATCTTAAGACCTGAAAACATAAAAATTCTAGAATATAACATTGGAAAAACTCTCCTAGACATTGGCTTAGACCAAGAGTTCATGACCAAGAATCCAAAAGCAAATGCAACAAAAACAAAGATAAATACATGGGACTTAATTAAACTAAAAAGCTTCTGCAAAGCAAAAGAAATAATCAGTAGAGTAAACAGACATCCCACAGAGTGGGAGAAAATATTCGTAAACTATGCATCTGACAAAGAACTAACATCCAGAATCTACATGAAACTCAAACCAAACCAGCAAGAAAAAAACAAATAATCCCATCGAAAAGTGGACAAAGGACATGAATAGACAATTCTCAAAAGAAGATAAACAAATACCCAACAAATGTATGAAAAAATGCTCAACATCACTAATTACCAGGGAAATGCAAATTAAAACCACAATGAGATACAACCTTACTCCTGCAAAAATGACCATGATTAAAAAATTAAAAAATAACAGATGTTGGCATGGATACGGTGAAAAGGGAACAACTAGTAAACTGCTGGTGAGAATATAAGCTAGTATAACCACCATAGAAGACAGTATGGAGATTCCTTAAAGAACTAAAAATAGAACTACCATTTGATCCAGCAATACCACTCCTGTGTATCTACCTAGAAGAAAAAGAAATTATATGAAAAAAAACACTTGTACACACCTGTTTATAGCAGCACAATTCACAACTGCAAAAATATAAAACCAGCCCAAATGCCCATCAACCAATGAGTAGATAAAGAAAACGCGGTGTGTATGTATGTATGCATGTGTGTGTATGTGTGTATATATATACAGTTTAAAATTATGTATATGTATATGTACACAAACATATGTGTGTATATATATACACTACTTTAAAATTAAAAACTTCTATATATGGAATACTACTAAGCCATAAAAAAGAATGAAATACTGGCACTCACAGCAATCTGGATGAAGTTGGAGGCGGTTATTCTAAGTGAAATAATTCAGGAATGGACAACCAAATATTGTATTTCCCACTTATAAGCAGGAACTAAGCTACAAGGATGCAAAGGCATTAAGAATGATTTAATGAACTTCGGGGACTCTGAGGGATGGGTGGGAAGGGGTGAGGGATAAAAGACTATACACTGGGTACAACATACACTGCTCAGGTAATGGGTGCACCAAAATCTCAGAAATCACCACTAAAGAACTTTTCTATGCAAGGAAAAACCACCTGTTCCCCCAACACTACTGAAATAAAAATAAATATCTCATGTATCCAATAAACATATATGCCTATTATGTACCCACAAAAATTAAAAATTGAAAATAAAAAAATAAGTGTGTATATATGCTAAGCTCGGTGACAATGGTGCCAGGATACATTCTGAGGTGGAATTTTAAATACTGTTCTTGGCTGTGTCTCTCCTAACTGGTTCTCCTATCTCTCCAGACAGTCTATGAGCTAGCAAATGTCCTCTTAATAACTTTGCTTCCTGCGTAAATTAATCATGGTTGATGTCTGTTGCTTTCAGCTAAAAAAATTCGATGGATTTGAAAGATACATTCAGGAAGATTCTATTTGTAATCTCAGCAGAAATAACTGCTTCCTCTTCTGAACTTGCATAACACTTGTTTTTCCTTGTATTATAATCATGGACTCGGGCCGGGCGCGGTAGCTCAAGCCTGTAATCCCAGCACTTTGGGAGGCCGAGACGGGCGGATCACAAGGTCAGGAGATCGAGACCATCCTGGCTAACACGGTGAAACTCCGTCTCTACTAAAAAAAAAACTAGCCGGGCGAGGTGGCGGGCGCTTGTGGTCCCAGCTGCTCGGGAGGCTGAGGCAGGAGAATGGCGTGAACCCGGGAGGCGGAGCTTGCAGTGAGCTGAGATCCGGCCACTGCACTCCAGCCTGGGCGACAGAGCAAGACTCCGTCTCAAAAAAAAAAAAAAAAAAGAATCATGGACTCCATCTTCCTCACTATACGTTACATTTCCAGGGGTGGGAGGGAGTGCCTGTCTTTTATCTTTGCCCATGCTTTTAACACTTCCCTCTTTATCTATCTTCGATATCCTTAAAAAACAAACAAAACATTGCAGGCATCGCCTTTCTGGCTCAAGAAGCTGGTCTAAGTTCCTCCTCTAAGTTTCACCATTCTGTTCCTGGAAATGCCTCCATGACTAACTAACTTAGTACGTCTCCAAGATTCTGCCTTAACTTAGGCCATTCCTCACTTCCACTCTAGAACGCTTTTGCTCTGGCATTGTATGTAAAGTATGCCAAGACCATTCAAAAGGGAAAAGAGAGTCTTTTCAACAAATAGTATTGGAAAAACTGGATATCCACCTGTAAAAGAAGGAAGTTGGAGACTCATCTTATACCATATGGAAAAATTACCTCAAAATGGATTAAAGACCTAAATATAAGAGATAAAACTATAAAACTCTTAGAAGAAAACACAGGGGCAAAGCTACATGATATTGTACTTGACAATGATTTCTTGGATATAACACCAAAAGCACAGGTAACAACAGGAAAAAAAAGATAAACTGGACTACTTTAAAACTAAAAACCTCTATGCAAAGGATGCAATAAACACAGTGAAAAGGAAACCTAAGGGATGGAAGAAAATATGTAAGTCATACATCTGATGAAGGGTTACTACTGAGAATATATAAAAATCTTCTACAACTCAACAACACATGAACAACCCAGTTAAAAAGTGGACATTTCTCTTAGGAAGATACAAAAACTGCCAATATGCTCATGAAAGTCACTAATAACTAGGTAAATGCAAATCAAAACCACAATGAGATACTACCTTACATGAATGAGTACTATCAAAAACACAAAATAACAAGTGTTGGTAAGAATGTGAAGAAATTGGAGCCTTTGTGCACTGTTGGAGGGAATGTAAAATAGTGTGGCAGCTATGGAAATAGTATGATAGTTTCTCAAAAATTAAGACTTGAAAGCTGTATCTCAAAGACCTATTTGTATGCCCATGTTCATAGCAGCATTATTCACAATAGCCGAAAGGTGGAACCAACCCATTGGATCGTCAGTGTCCATCAATGGATGAATGGATAAATGAAATGTGGTCTACACTACAACAGAATATTATCCAACCTTAAAAAGGAAGAAAATTCTGACACATACTACAACATGGATAAACTTTAAGGATATTACACCAAGTGAAATAAGCTAGTAGCAAAAACATTAAAGATTGTACGCTTCTACTTAAATGAGCTATATAGAGTCAAATTCATAGAGACAGAAAGTAGAATGACTGTTGCCAGGAGACAGGAGAGGGAAAACAGGGAGTAGCTGTTTAACAGATATAAAGGATGTCACAGACTGAATGTTTGCATCCCTCCAAAATTTGTATGTTGAAGCCCCCCACTTCCCGTGTTACAGTATTTAGAGGTGGGGCCTTTGGGAAGCAATTTGGTTTAGACATCATCATGAGAGAGAGGCCGCTATGACAGAAATAGTGTCCTTATAAGATGTGGAAGAGAAACCAGGTATTGCTTGCACGTACACATGCTCACATGTGTGCATGCTCACTCTCTCACACTCTCTCTTTCTCCCCCCCAACCATGTGAGGATACAGCAAAATGGTAGCCAGCTGCAAACCAGGAGGTAGGAGCTCACCAGGACCAGGAACAGAAGCTTCAAGCCCCTTGATCTTGCATTTCCCAGTCTCCAGAACTGTGAAAAACAAATGTCTGTTGTCTAAGCTATCCAGTCTATGGTACCTTGTGATAGCAACCTGAGTAGACTAAGAGTTTTAGCTTCTCCAAATGAAAAGAGCTGCAGAGACTGGCTGCACAACAATGTGAATGTACTGAATACTACTGAGCTGTAACATAAATGATTAAGATGAGAATTGTTATGTTACAGTATTCTACCTTTTTTGTTTTTGAGACATTAGTCTGCTCTGCCACCCAGGCTGGAGTACAGTGGCGCGACCATACTCACTGCAGCCTTGAACTCCTGGGCTGAAGCAATCCTCCCACCTCAGCCTCCTAAAGTGCTGAGATTATAGGAGTGAGTCACCCTATCCAGTCAAAACAATTTTTAAGAGTATCTTTTAAAACCTCTTTGTTCAACTTGGATTTCCAGGATACTATAATCCATACTGGTAAATCAAAGAGTTGTTTTTCTACTCCTATCCCCATGATCTACGTTGCAGTCAGAATAGCTTCTTAAAATCCCGCAATGACAGCCAGGCATGGTGCTGTGTCCCTGTAGTCCCAGTTAATGGAAAAGCTGAAGTGGGAGAACTACTTGAGTCCAGGAGTTTGAGGCTATAGTATACTATGATTGCACCTGTGAATAACCATTGCACTCCAGCCTGGGCAACTCAGCAAGACCCTGTCTCAAAAAAAAAAAATCTGCAATCCATCCATAATATTCTCTGCATGTGATCCAAGTTTCTGAAAACAGAAGCATCTGTGCTGCCTAATTCTCAAGTTCCATCTCTTATGTACCTCAGGGTCCAGTCATGTCATTCCACTCCTGATTACATTCCTCTCTAATGTGCCATATTCTCTCTCAGCTCTCAATTCAATACCACATAATTTCACTGAATATGCTCTCTGCATTGAGAACTAGAAGATATACAGATTAACTAGAAGATATTTAGATTAACTAAGAAATGTTTCTGTTCTCAAGAACTTGAAAGGCTAGTGGTGAGACATAGATAAGAGATCATTTCAATTATCATGACAAACTTTACCTTTGACAAATAATTACTTGTTGATAAATCTGTAGATAAAAACTTCCATTTTACTTTTTAAATTCTTCCTCAATTTTAAGCATTTTCTAAGTAATGTACAATGCTTGGATCACATTTTAAACTTTATATTAATATTTTTAATTTTTATTATTTAATTGTTTAATCAACTTTAATATTTTGTTGATATACAGAATTCCTGCATTAGAAACAGTAGATTTCTAGTATCTTTTTACATGGAAACAAATAATTTTAGAGGCATACATCTACCACAAACAAGGCATCTTTTAAAAATTTAAAGCTTAGAATTATTAAGTGTTTCCTTGGCAGTAAAGAGACAGCAATTTTATAGTAATGTGCCAAACACATGTACATTTCTTAATAGTTTATTTACCGTTTTAAAGTAAGGTAATTTTGCCTTTTTCCTAGTTTCATAATTAAAGTTTCTCCTGCCATTTAGAGTAAACACAATTCCAGCCATGGGAGACAAGAATGACCAGTTCAAGTTCAAGGGTTCACTGCACATGAATATCCATAAATACCCCTTGACAGTCTTGGTAGTATAATGAACCTTGCAATTACTCAGCAGGCCATCACCACAATACATGAACATAATGCTTGCAAAGTCAAACAACAAAACATTATACATATAATACCAACCAACTGTTACAGTTCACATAGGGCTTTTGGAAACTAATTAAATTCCAACAGTTTCTTTTAAACTTTTATACATTTGGAGGGAGTTTTGCTTTACTGAGCTATACTTAGGGGAAATAATTAATAGAAAAAGGTGTTGGCATTATATACAATTGGGAGATGCCAATTAGCAAAACCCTCCTTCAAAATGACACCAGTTAATTCCAGCATGAGCCCTCAGAGTGAAATAGCCTCCCTCTTACACAATGCTAGTGCCTCATTGTCTTTAGGAATGTCTCCAATCATCCTATATATAACCTCCTGGGGTAAGTGCTTTTGGCCCTGCCTTTCTATTGCCTCTGCACTAAAGAGATGATATTCATTAAGTTAAATCATTTGAGTAAGAGTGTGCTTTCCTTTACTTTGTTGACTCTTCTAGAGTGGAAAGTTTACCTCTACAAGGCGATCTTTGACATAGTTAGAATAATCAAGTAGACAGTAATACACAGATAAAAGGTCATTATTAGCACTGCCAACAAAAAGTATGGAACATGTTGAAAAATACATGTGTATACGCACATAAAAGCAGGCATTTCATCTACTCATTTAATTATCTGAGTGTTCTGGGGAATAAAGTACAACACTAAAAGTAAAAACAGTTCTATTCGATTTAAGATACTTTAACTCATATTTTCCCAGTCAAACTGAAGACTGCCTATGTGCAAAGCACATTGAAATATAGGTAACAAGTAAGTTTATGATTGTTAAGTTGGTAAATAGCTATCCTATACCATTTTCATCACAAAAGGTTTATTGTTACTCTGGACAACTTCAGAATAGGCTTGACATGATGGCTCAGCATTTATCATCCAGTTCAAAAAGACAAATAATAATGCAAGCTGAGTTTCCCCCTCAGAATCACATGTAAACAGGATATTGTGGTAAGAAGCGGAGACATTTTGCTTTTCTCCTACATCTTTAATCAGATGACTTCAGATAACTGATTTAACATTTTAGACTCCAACAAATTATGAAATAATCAGTACTTTGACTTCTAACTTTATTTTTAAATAAAATACAAAAGAAAAAATTAAGTTAATTAGGAAACAAGTTCTTTCAGATTTGGAAACAAGCATTTCATTTTATCATGTTTTACAAACAAAGCTAGCTGATTTTCTGACCCTTAAAAAGTACTATCTCTTTTTAAGTGGTCTTAGAGAAAGAAGCAATAATCTGTACTATTGATAACTTGAAATATTTAGTTAAGAAAAATGTTGGTTGAGCATAGTGGCTCACACCTGTAATCCCAGCACCTTGGGAGGCTGAGGCAGGAGGATCGCTTGAGCCCAGGAGTTTGGGACCACCCTGGGCAACACAAGACCCCATCTCTACAAAAGTTTTTTTAAAAAATTAGCCACTGGTGGTGGCATGCCTTTAGTCCCAGCTACTTGGGAGGCTGAGGGAAGAGAATCTCTTGAACCCAGAATGAGGCTGCAGCGAGCTAGATCATGTCACTGCACTCCACTCTGGATAACAGAGTGAGACACTACCTCCAATAAATAAGAATGGAAGGGAGAAAGGGAGGCAGGGAGGGAGAAGTGATGGGACAGGAGGGGAAGGGAGGGGAGAGGGGTAGGGAAGGGGAGTGGAAGGGAGGGGAAAAATCTTCCTTTCATTTCTTTAAAAGTACAGACTTAAAGAAAAGAAAAACAACTACAGCACCCTTTACCCATATTTTAGAAAAGTAAGATTAGGGCTAATCCTCATAATTACCATTTTAATCTAAAACAATTTAACCATTTAGGGAAAATTTCTAATGACCTCTAAAATTATATGAATATTAAAGCAATTTTTTTCAGGAAAATGAAAAGTACTAGTAATTATACAGAGAATGTATAATATAAAATAATTGGAATAACAAACGTGGGAAACCAAGCTTAATATGGACAGAAAGTTATTTTGCAGGAGGTACAGCTTTACAATTGTGTTATAAAGGCTATACCTTTCTGTAATTTTAGGATTAACCCTAATGTTACAATTTGAGGTTAAATTTCTAAGATTTCAGAATCAAGTAATTCACATACATGATTAAAATGTTATAAATTAAAAGACTCAGATAATATGCCTCCACATAATAGTTATGTTCTTCTTTCTATAAAACAAGCAAAAGTATACTATACACACCGATTAGACAAGAGGCCCTGATGTACCCTCAGGTGTACTTGTGACACATAAACATGCAATTGTAAATCTATGCCAGTGCTAATAAAAATTAAACAAATGTTTCATTGACAATTACATGTGCTGTCTTAAAACAATGCTATTAAGATGGTATCAAGTCTTTCAAATTCATAGCACAAATTTGAATAATGTTCTTTATCTTGATAAACTATCCTAGTAAACAGATATTAAAAAACCATTCCAGTGAACTAAGACTTTGATCAAAGTTCTATAACATATATTGAAAAAATTCAAAATTCATCTAATAAAGATGTTTCTGAAAATCACTTTCAAATTTAAAGATCAACTCCAAAATTTGTCCCACTTACCTTCTTCTAACAAAATGTTCAAAGCTACTGAAGTGGCAACTTCTGAGAACATAACCAGATCAAGAAGGCTATGAAACAATTCATGTGCAAAATGTCAAGTCAATCATCATACTTTATACTTTCACAAGTGTTGTACCTAGTAGCACTATATTCAAAATATATCCCAAATTGAACTCCTTCTCTACTTCCACTACAAAAACCCTAGCCCAAGTCACCATCATCTGTCTTGGAGAAATTACTGTTAACAGCCTCTTGTTAGTCTATTAACTCCACTGCATCCTGCCATGGACACAGTTCTCTACTAAGCAACTAAAGAGATGACCTGACCATAAAGTTGAAATCACACATGACTTCCCTGCCTAACATCTCCCAATTTCGAATAAAACCACACTCACTACCGTGAATCACATGGTTTGGCCTTGATCTAATTCTTTGACCTCATTTCTTATCACTTTCCCCTTTGCCAAAACACTCCATGAATGCTGGTTTTCTTTCTATCACTCTTTCCCACACACCCAAAACTAATTTCCTTCCACAGTCCCTGTACTTACTTCTTCCTCTTTCTCATTTTCTCTTTTTTTTTTTTTTGGAAACGGAGTCTCGCTCTGTTGCCAGGCTGGAATCTCGGCTCACTGCAACCTCCGCCTCCAGAGTTGAAGTGATTGTCCTGCCTCCACCTCCCGAGTAGCTGGGACTACAGGCGTGTGCCACCACGCCCAGCTAGCTTTTGTATTTTTAGTACAGATGGGGTTTCACCATGTTGGCCAAGATGGTCTCCATCTCTTGACCTCGTGATCCGCCCACCTTGGCCTCCCAAAGTGCTGGGACTACAGGTGTGAGCCCACGAACCCAGCCTCTTACTTTCATTTTTTGTGCTTCAGTTCCATGACCATCCTAAGTAAAAGTAACTACCAACTTTTTACCTCATTTTATTTTCTTCATAGCATTCGTCTTGATCTAGCTTAATCTTTGTTTTCGTATTTATTGTCTGTCTTCTAGATATCAACACTTTGGGGATGGGTACTTTGTCATGTTCACAACAATGTCACAAGCATCCATAACTGTGACTGGCACAACTGATATTTAGGAAGCTGGTGAAGTAAACCGAATTATCCACGTTCATGTTGTACTAACAATATGACAATAAGCCCTTGTCAGGTAACTCTCACAGCGACAGATGCCATGGGTTACAGATGAAGATACCAGGACCTGACTTTCCTCTCCCAATATAATAAGGCTTATTACACTTTTCTTAACAACTGACCTAGGTAGGAGGACATAGGAGGATTCTAGAAAGTGGGGAAAATCCTAAAAAGCTGAGACTCTAAACTGGCAGATAAAATTTTAACCTGAAATACATGAAATAACTTCAATTGTCAAGATCAATAATTTCTCATCATCAAAGAGAGAAAGAGAA
>NW_012113475.1:6761570-6825376 GCF_000951035.1 Colobus angolensis palliatus | reverse complement strand
TACACACTTAGCAATTTCGAATTCAACAGTGCTATTAATAAGCAGGGTCATCTTGCGGCATTTTAAAATATATTTTTGAAGCGGCCTAATGGGAAGTGCCTTGAACTAAGGATCACAGGATCCCAGCTCTACTGCAGTTCTGAGTAGGTCACCTAATCCCTCCAAGCATTCGTTCTTGCTATAAAATAGAAATCCCCTTATGCCTCCCAATATTGTCACATTGAACAAATGACATATTATGTGAAAGCCTGTAAACTATAAGATATGGTACAAAAATCAATGTCCTCACATTAGTCATATGTATAAACTTGCATATATTAACATACACTTGGCATGAGAGGTCTGTTGTTTCGTTTGTGGGTTTATATTTCAAAGCTGGTGAACCCAAAAATCTGTTACACAAATGCATATAAACACATTTTGAAGGAAGTGAGGCTGAATGTGGTGGCTCATGCCTGTAATCTCAGCACTTTAGGAGGCTAAGTCAGGAGGATCGCTTGAGCCCAGGACTTCAAGACCAGCCTGGGTAACATGGCAAGACTTAATTTCTATAATTTTTTTTTTTAATTAGCCAGGCGTGGTGGCACATGCTTGTGTTCCCAGTTATTTGGGATGCTGAGGCAGAAGACTTTCTTGGGTCTGGAATTTCAGGCCACAGTGACCCATGAACAAGCTACTGGACTCCAGGCTGGATGACAGAGCAAGACTCTGTCTCATAAACGTAAATAAATAAAAATAAAAGAAACGAGTCTTAAAGGTTTGCCATCATTGCTGCTAGATCTGAAATAACTTCAAAGGTCTTACATAAGAGTTGGAAAGAATGTATACGTTTAAAACATTTCACCATACTGGAAGTTTTCTTGGCAGGCATGTGTTTTACAGGAGAAGGCAACAGTCTCTGAGGAAAGAGGAGAAAGATATGGAGAAAAGCTTTGGGTGGATGTGTGTTTAAACTGGAAACATGTTGGGTTACATTCATTTTGAGCCTTATAGGCTTTACATTGGAAATGGGAATTATTCTCCCATTAAGGAAAATAAAGTTAGTGGCAATTTCACCATAAAAAAGATGTACTGTGTTTCTGGAAATAAAGAAAGCATCTGAAGTTTTCCCTCAGTTATAACTTTAGAGTATGGCTCTGCTAACAGTGTAGCTTTCATTTATATCTAACCTGAGCACCAAGGCGTTATTGGTGATCCACAACACAGTCTTTCTTATAATAGAACAGGTTGGTCTCTTTTCCTCTGTCAAAAGGAAAATATATTTTATGCTAAATCTTCCTCATTCATTTAAATTAGCAGTAGTAGTTACATGGCATATAATATTTTAATATCATTTTAATAATGTCTCATTTAAAAATTCAATTTCCATAGTCTTTTTATAAGCTCAAATGTCAGAAATTGCATTGATGTCACAGAAACGAACTCTATGGGTACACACACCTCTAAACAGAATAAAAATAAAAATATTTTCCTGCCATGGAACATAACATTAAAGCTCAGAAACAGGCATAGCATGTGAATTTTTAAAAGAATATATAAATATAAATAGCAAAGGTCACACCTAGAACATCAATACAATTTCCTTCCATTTCATATTTTGTTTCAAATATCAAATATCTGCCAAAATTCACGGGAAAAAAGCTGACCATGCCAAATGATCATACATGATTTCTATTATCATTCAGAAAGAAGCGCACACTGATAGAATTTGAGAAATGCTGATTGTTTAGGGTAGTTACTTATCCAATGTGGTCAGAAAGCACATCTGATCTGGAACACTTACCTAGCAACAGTGCACAAAACGGTATTTTCTAACAGCCACTACTAAAACTTGTTTCTCAATGGGGAGTTTTCATATTTTCTTTCCAATAAAACAAAGTGGCCCTTTAAAAACCATATGGTGGTGTAAAAAGAAGTTTCATTCAGCATCTATTTTTAGACACAAGTTTCCTTATAAAATATACCACAGTCACAGAGCTGAAGGAGCCTTCTTGTTTCTGCGGACAAAGCCTCTCGCCATCTAACAAATCTTCTGCAGCTCTGCTAGCCACTGCGCCTGTCCTATTTCTTCCCTCCCAAAAAAGAAAATGTAAACAAAATGGAGTTGGTTTTTAAACAAGTTATTTTTCATCTGTTCAGCAAGCTATTTTGAGGTAACACATGTGTAAGAGAAACCTTTCCCAAGGCTCACATAAGTTCCTATTAATTTTCAGCTAAGCTCTTTCGGTGGAACATGCGTTGCCAATACATGAGAATAGACCAGTTCAAAAGAACAAATGTACGTCTGTAACTATTTCTGCCAATCTCCAAGCAGCATTAATAGTGTTCATTTTAAATTTCTGAAATACAGCAGTGGGTTCAGAAACATTTTTTATGCTCCATATCTCACATACGACTTATAAATATATGCATATTTTATATGTATAAAATATTACACAACTTAAAATTTGGCATAGCATTTCTGCCCTATTACATAAAGAAGCCAATAAGAATTGACTTAATGAATTTTGGTAGACCGATGAAAAATACCAAAATGCCAAAAAAAAAAAGGCATATCCTAATCAGCATTTATTTAGCTGTATTAACATCATGAAAGAAAAATAATAGGCAGCTAAAGTGTTTAATTTGGTATAAAGCTATTGATTTCACAATAAATTGACACCAGGTTTAAATTTTATTAAATCAGATGAACCAAAGCCTGAATTTATCTGCTAGGTTAAAAATCTTCTTTAAAATCTCTAACTTACAGCTACTCCATACCATGCAAATGATGCAAGAATTCATAAACACAAAAGTATTCAATAAGACAATCACTGCATTTGCACTGCATTCTTTCTAGGCCAAGTAAGTACTGCACTTTCTTCCATGTTGAATACAAATATGGTAGGAACTGAAAGAAAAAGCTACAGAGAATTTGTAACCGCTATTTTCCATTATATTTTAGATCTCGGGAAAAAATTAAAAATTAGGAATATGCTATTTGTTACTTGACCCCATACAATTCAACACTTGCATGCCCATATAGGACTATTTCTTTTAGCATATTTTCTTCATAAAATCTCAAGCATCTTCACAATCCAGTGATCATAAATAAGATAGTCAGCCGGACACGGCGGCTTACGCCTGTAATCCCAGCACTTTGGGAGGCAAGGCAGGAGGATCACTTGAGGCCAGGAGTTTGAGATCAGCCTGGGCAACAAAGCAAGACCTCATGTCTACAAAAATAAAATTAAAAATATTAGCTAGTTATGGTGGTGTGTGCCTGTAATCTTAGCTACTTAGGAGGCTGAGGCAGGATGACTGCTTGAGTCCAGGCTGCAGTTCAAGGGTAGAGTTGGAGACTGCAGTGAGTTATGATCGTGCCACTGTACTCTAGCCTAGGCAATAGGCAATATCCTGTCTCAAAACTAATAACAAAATAAAAATAAATTATATTGAGTTTCACCAGTAGACGGCACCATTTAGGTAGGGCAAGTTTCTCAATCCCAGCAATACTAACATTTTGGGCTAGATAATTCTTTTTTTTTTTTTTTGAGATGGAGTCTTGTTCTGTCACCACGCTGGAGTGCAGTGGTACAATCTCGGCTCACCGCAACCTCTGCCTCCCGGGTTCAAGCAATTCTCCTGCCTCAGCCTCCTGAGTATTTGGGACTACAGGCACGCACCAGCACACCCAGCTAATTTTTTGTATTTTTAATAGAGACTGTGTTTCACCATGTTGGCCAGGATAGTCTCAATCTCTTGACCTCGTGATCTGCCTGCCTCGGCCTCCCCCTCGATAATTCTCTTTTGTAGGAGGCTGTCCTTGTAGTATAAGATGTTTAGCAGCATCCTTGACTTCTACTCATTAGATCCCAGTAGAATCCTTACCCAGTAGTAAAAATAAAAAATGTCTCCAGACATTGCCAAATGTCCCCTGGGAGACAAAATTGTCTCCGAGTTGAGAACTGTAGATTTAAGGCAATGGGTTTTCATTTTAATTGCAAATTTAAATTAAGATAAATCAAGATTCTCTGGCTAGGTACAAATACAATCAAACTTTATTATTATATAATAAACTATAAGGTGCATAACACCCAAGCTTGTATAAATTTACACTATTCTCTTCAATAATACTTTTAAATTTTATCAAGGTAACAATATTGGAAGTAACTATTTCTGATTTTCCAAAAATATCCCCCAATTAAAACGTTTCCTTTCACCACTTGAGGAAGATTTATTTTGATTTTGGTCTAGCTTAAACAGTTAGGAGTAAGTACAGGAAGTTTTATCTGAAAAATGAACATGGACCAAGTCTTCTAAATTGGCCCTAGTGCTATTTCCTATCATAGCTCCTGTTTGTTTACATTGGAGTCCTTATAAATTGGGTGTTATTTCCTTTCCACTAAGTTTCAAGGTATTAACAACCAAGGAGGTGTTTTTGGACTTCTTCGTCCCTCCCTTTCTCCCACTTTCCACAAATAAATAATGCATTGCATGGATCACAATTTTAAGACCAGTCCCCAAACTTCAAAACTACTAATATGGTGAATTGATTTTACCCAAACCCACCTTATATTTGAAAACATAACAGTTTCTCTAAACTGTAAATGAACAAAATATGTATTCTCTAGTAGGTAACTTTACTTTCCAACAATATCATTTATCTAGTCATTTCACAGCTAAACCCTGCAAATTCTTAAGTAAAGCAGTTCCATTTATTTTGACTTCCTGCCTAGCCTCTTCTTTCCAGAGAAAACGTTATTCTAATACTTTCATCCATTAAGTACTCTTAAAATTAAATGTCTCTATTTAAACAAAATTTGTTACCCTCACTCCAAAAATGGGGATGCTAGGCACAATTAAAGGAAATAAATGTTTTTCAGTTCTCTTGATAAAGTTATACTTGTCTAGTTTTAAAGAAGCATAGGTTATTTCCATTAGTGACTTTCATTTGTGTGAATTGCTACAACTACAATGGTAAAACAAGTGGCTTTGTATGCAATACGAAGCAGTATCCGACAGTTGCAAAACTTTCCTTGACCAGTGAACTTCCAGTGAAAAAAAACTGTTGAAAGTTCACGCACCCCAATTGCACATTCATTATAATTAAACAAAAAGATTACACAGACATTGCTGACAAGGATTATCAAAATAGATTGGTGCCACCTGCCCCTTGCTATCCCATTAATTAGTATGAAGTCCGAGGTGCCAATTAGCAAGAAGCAGTAGAAAAGGATCAGTAAACACTGCTCAAGCTGAACTTGAAGATTAACTCTTCCAGTTCAGGTTCCATTTCTTAACCATACTAGGTTGATTTGTTTATGCAACCCAAAATTGAATCCTAAGCTGGTTTCTTTGTCAGTTTTGAAAAACAGTAGTTATTTATCATTAGGAAGACATTTCAGTTGTGTGAAATAATAATTCCAAAAATAACTGCACAAAAAGATCATATAGTTCCACAAACAAGTGGACATTCAGTATTTCACAGGGATGCAAAACACTTAATAATCCAGGTAATCTAGTGACTAAAATGCTTTCACATTATAAATTACAGATCTGTGGTAGTTAATATTAAATCAGGGAAACAACTAGAGTACTGTGTGGTTAATGGTAACTAACATCCCCCTAGCTACTAAATAGCACTTTATGGGCCAGAGCAATATTAACTTTTTAAAAAGCAAGTAGAGTAAATGCTTTCATTATTTGTTTTCTGGAAATAATATTAATCAGTTTTCAATTTATTAATTCTTAAAAAAACTTTCCAAAAACAATATAGGTATTTCCATACAAATCCCAACTCAATCCAAGACTTCTCTGTTCACAGCAATATTATTCTGGATACCTAAAATTACTTCCTTTAAGAAAAGTACTATAAAATGCAAATTATCAGCAAATTAAAATGTGAATTTGTTAACACTGTTACATCTACATAAAATGATTAGTATGCATTCTTTAATAATTATTTTATATTTCATCACTAAATATTTCAGTTGAACCTATACATTAACATTTGCTTTACTTAATATGAACTGATTTTATTGAAAAGATAGTATTATCGCTTCTCAGTCTTTTGGCTAAGATCAAGTGTGAAAAAATATTATTTTTCTCAAACTTTAGGGAGGAATTTTGCTCACAGAACCTTCCTTTGTTTACCCATTTCACAACAGTATTTTCTTTTTGATGTTGACACAAAAGCATCTTATCTCTCTAGAGTCCCCACAACAATAGAGCAGGTGTTCTCAACAACACTATCTACAAATCCTGAAGAATAAAATGTAGACTCTTTGCATTAGAAAAAGATATATACCAAGGCCGTTTCAAGACCCAATTTTCCCAATGGCATTACAGTATACACATCGAAAAACGGGAATAACAATCTCACAGAGTTGCTGAGAGAATGAAACCAGATAACAGGTTTAAAGGAAAGTTTTTAGGGCAACACTGAAATACTGATGCTAAGTGCCTGTCTAGGAAACACCTCAAACATTACCTGTGCTTGGTAACACTCTTAACATCTAACTTTGTGGCACACTGGGGTGAAGCCCAAGAACTGAATGTTTAAGAAACACACATGGTGATTCTAACACAAGCCCCATATGGCCCACACTAATATTGCCTCTAGATATGAACACATGGAGGCCACATACATGCAAAGAAGTCCCTCATGGTGCAGCAAGAAGACAGGCGGAAAGAACAGGTTGGTGGCCATGGGACCAAAGTCAGAAAACCTTTCCCAAGGCAGCAGTTCAGCACAGAATTCACACAAACATAAGATTTCTACACTGGAACCTAGCCTTCCAACTTCAGTTCGTTTGAGAAATTGAAAAGAACAATATTGACAGGAAGGGGAGCTGCTTGCGTGGCTTGCTGAAGAGTGAAAAGAAATCTTGCAAATTCCTCACTTGGGCATCTTCTGAGAAATCTGAAGAGTGGGGTTAAGGAAAGAGTACACAGTGGATAAACAGCTGAGCCTTGGTGGGGAGGAAAGACCCCCACTCACACAAGGAAAAACAAAGTGAATGTTTTCCCTATGGAAAAAGAAACTAAAGGAGCAAATAAAATAAGTATAAATCTGTTCTCCCTACTCTTGTCTTATCTGACCAATGCTGCTGCGTCTCCCTATAATAAATCATAGTCCTTAGTGAAAAATGACAATCACGTTGAAGTTGCACTATCCACAGTTACTTGGTATAAACTGTTGCTTTATATAGTTACATATATTGTGGGTAAGATGGTATACTTGTTAGGGAAAGGGGATAAATACATTTTTATTTAATAGCGTGTTAGCTAAATTTATAACTTTTTAAATATTTTGACATATGGTCTGTAGTTCTCCATTTGTACTCTTGCCCTGGACCCTGCAAAAGTCAGAAGTAGATGTGGAAAACACTTCACAAATACTTTATTAAAGCCTTCCATCTTTCTCCTTCTCTTGCCTTTCTTTTCTCTTATCTTTACAATCTATAAAAAAGTTGCATACATTCAAAATGCTCCAAAGATATCTACCTATTTCATCCTTTTAACAGACCAGAAAAAATTATGTACTGGCTCAAATATTAGCCATCTCTCTCATAGTAACAAATGGCAAAAACCTGAAAGCAAATAAAAAGCTACATCTCTATATCTGTAAAGTTATAGAAAACAGGAAGGAGAAAACCAGAATGTCAACATACTTATCATAATTAGGGAAACAAAAAGAAGTAAAACATATGGATGGGCTTTAGAAGAGCTTCAGAAAAAGCAGAAAACAAAATCTTCACTTAACATAACTCCGAACACCTAACACAGTACCTGGAGGGTAGAAGGTACACAATAATTGTTAAATGTATCAATAAGTGAAAAAACCGAAGTGGTAATAATTGTACTGAGAAAATGCTAACAGGTTATACAAGATCACGCTAGACCTAAGCATGAAGGCCCCTCCTCTAACTCAGGGACTACAGCTATGTCACCAAACTTTCTGGTCTCAGAACCTTTTTACCTTCTTAAAACTTATTAAGGACCCCAAAGAGCTTTTGTTTCTATTTTTGTTTATGTTGAGTTTAAGTTTATTTTTCTTATGTTCATGTTTTATCTTTGTTTCATTCACCATATTCAAAATTAAAACTAAGATATTTGTAAAATATTTATTAATGTATTTCAAAGTAACAGTAATACATCCATTATATGTTGTCATAATTTTATTATGAAAAATAACCAAATTCCCCAGATAAAAATAATTTGGTGAGAAGTATCTGGCATAACATAAGATAGAGTCTCAACTCTGCTTCTGTATTCAATATGTTGTGATAAGATGTTTTGGCTGAAATATATGAAGACAATCTGCAGATACAAAGCTGGAAAAAGGAGCAATATTTTATCTTTTTTGTTTTCATTATTATTTTTTGAGATAGGGTTTCACCCTATTGCCCAGGCTGGAGTGCAGTGGTGCACTCATAGCTCACTGCAGCCTTGAACTCCTGGGCTCAAGTGATTCTCCTGACTCAGCCTGGTGAGTAGCTGAGACTACAGATTCACACCACCATATCTGGCTTCTTTTTTTTTTTTTCTAGTAGAAACAATGTCTTTGCTATTTTGCCCAGGCTGGTCTCAAACTCCTGGGCTCAAGCAATTCACGTACCTCAGCCTCCCAATGTGCTGGGATTACAGAGCATGAGCCAATGCCTCAGACCAGCAATATTGTTTTGTTTTGTTTTGTTTTGTTTGAGACGGAGTTTCACTGTGTCGCCCAGGCTGGAGTGCACTGGCGTAGTCTTGGCTCACTGCAACCTCCATCTCCTGGGTTCAAGCAATTCTCCTGCCTCAGCCTCCCAACTAGCTGGGACTACAGGCCTAAGCTACCACACCCAGCTAATTTTTGTATTTTTAGTAGAGACAGGGTTTCATTATGTTGGTCAGGCTGGTCTCAAACTCCTGACCTCAGGTGATCCACCCGCCTCAGCCTCCCAAAGTGCTGGGATTACAGGCGTGAGCCACCACACCTGGCCACCAGCAATATTTTAACATCCTTTTTTAGAAAGTATGAATATTCTTCCTTAATACTACTCCCAAATTCAAGAAGTGCTAGTTTCTCAGAGTGTAGTTGCAATGTAGAGTTGAACCATATAAGTAAAATATTTGTACGATGACATTACAATCTATTCTATTATCTTCCATTTTGAATGAATCTCTCATCCATGCATAATTTTGTAACATCCTGTGTTCATCACTGATCATCTGAAAAATATCAGCCCACCGAGTTACACAGACCTTTCAAATGGTAACACATTTCCTTGTGCAATAACAACAACAACAACAAAGCACACCCATAATATCTGAACCAACGTCATCAAAAAGGATTTTAAATATTTGGACACTCTCAAGGTCACTGTAGCAGTTACAAAGCTTTTCAAAACTGCAGTTTTTACTTGAAAGCTCAAATTTTATCACCATCACAAACACTATCAATTATCTGCCTTGAAGTAACAGGTTCACTTCACTCATTTTGAAAAAAAATGTCTAGTCAATATCTAAGTCTGAATTGTTAGTTTGTCTGTCTGTCATATGTTCAATTTAAAATGATGTTCCTGCCAGGTGCGGTGGCTCATGCCTGTAATCCCAGCACTTTGGGAAGCCAAGGCGGGTGGGATCACGAGGTCAAGAGATCAATACCATACTGGCCAACATGGTGAAACCCTGTCTCTACTAAAACTACAAAAATTAGCTGGGCATGGTGGCATGTGCCTATAGTCCCAACTACTCGGGAGGCTGAGGCAGGAGAATCCTTTGAGCCTGGGAGGCAGAGGTTGCAGTGAGCTGAGACCATGCCACTGCACTCCAATCTGGTGACAGAGTGAGACTCCGTCTAAAAAAAATTAAAAAAAAAAAAAGATGTTGATGTTCCAGGCCAGGCATGGTGATTCACGGCTGTAATCCCAGCACTTTGGAAGGCAGAGGTGGAAGGATCACCTGAGATCAGGGGCTGGAGACCAGCCTGCGCAACACAGTGAGACCCTATCTCTACAAAAAATTAAAATTAAAAATGAGTCTGGTGTGGTGATGCGCACCTGTAGTCACAGCTATTTGGGAGGTTGAGGCAAGAAGATCCCTTGAGACCAGGAACTGGAGCTGTAGTGAGCTATGATGGTGCCACCACACTCCAGACTGGGCAACAACAATCAAAAACAGAAGTTCTATTAAATAAAGGAACTAGTTCCACAACAACTCCTTGAGTAAAACCATCATCCTTCAGTATGCAGCAGGACCAAGGATATTTCTAGAACATTAAAAAGGCATGAGATTTCACATGACTGGAAATTTTTACTACTTTGTCAAGAACATTTTTCAATGTTCATTCTTCTTTTCTTTCTTCAAGCGTGCAGCGGTGAAGACCACAATGGCGTACAGCACAGCCTGTATGTTGATGGGTGCCAAGGGGGTAGCAATTTTACCTACCTCTGCTTCTAAACCACAGGAGCAAATGTCAGCATACAGCAAAAGGCAAATAACACATTAGTATTCTTGTGAAAATGGTTTTGAATTCACAAAAGCCCTAAAGGTTCTTAGAGACACCCCCTCCCAAGGGTTCATGGACCACACTCGCAAGTCACTGCTCTGGCTGCCTCTTCCCACGCATCACAGAACCCTATGGGATGGAGGGACAGCCACAATCCTGCTCCACCCAGTAGCCCTGCTAGATGACACTCTGTGAAGTACAGAACCATTTCGTTCTTAGCAGAATGTTTTTAGGTAGTATGTAGTGGAAAAGTCACTGGGAAATAATGACAACTCAAAAAGGTCTGAATCTTGAAATCAGGACCTTGGTAGTAAATTAATCCTGGTAGTAAAAATCTACAAATCTAATCACTGAATTTCTAAGGATCCACTTTATGTATAAAAGGTGGTATTAAAGGCAGATTAAGTTCCCTTTTAGAATTCTGATATTATAATGACCAAATCAGATAACAGGTCCCTGCATCATCTTACCCTACATAAAACAGAGAATGCAATCATTCCCAAGTCTTATTTCACAGGTAGGTTAGTGGCCTTTCACTCTGTAGAAGCTACAATATAAACCAGAGAAAAATTCTGCACAATTAATTAATTTAATATTAGTTGGAGTTTGACATAACAAAATTGAAATGATTCATCAAATTAAATAGGCCAGGCTTTTTTCATTGTTTCTTAAATAATGGTAGTTAAACCCTAGAAAGATTGCTTTCATTAACTATTCTTAATATCTTTGAATCTACAATTCTTGCGTGGATTCTATTAATTAAAAGATAGTCCAACTTCCGAATTTGGATGCTGACATAATATTTGCTGAATCAACAAATATGTATATTAACTGCAAAATTTAGAATTAGAAAAGATTTTACAGTTGATTTAGTTAACAAGATAGCAAATATGTTTAGTGCTTACTAGTTGTCTCAACTATTACAGAATCGTTTATTCATTCTTTTAACAATTATTTAGGACTTACAACCTGTCAGACAACCACTCTAAACACCAGATAAACAGTAATAAACAAAATAGAGTCCCTGGCTAAATGTAAAACTGTATTTTCCCTAACGACACAGACCTAGCCCTGAATCCTTAAAACACTATCAAGAAACCACTACTAAGCAAATGTGCCGCTTGGATCTAGTTTTAGGGTACTAAACATCTTTATTTTAAGATAACAAAGTGTCTCATGTGATGTTAGATGCTACGGGAAAAGCTGAAGAAGTAAAAGACAGTAGTTTCCACAAAATGACTATAATCTAATTAGGTAAAGTGATACATATATACAAAAAGCAAATATATAATAGGTAGTATAATAAATGTCAACTTAGTAACATAACAAGTGAAACAGACATCTAGACTTCAACGTGGGTTGATGACTTCTAACAATTATGTCTTTTCTAATTCGTCACTTCTTTACCCTTGCTCTTTTCTTCTATTCCATGTATCAGTAGTGCTATTCTGAAAGTTTACATTTTCTAATTTTTTAAATCATCTCTAAGGACACTGTTTGCTTCCATGTATATAGAAAACAATGAGTGTATAAATCCTGAGAAAGGTTGGGCATTCTTAGGACCTGTTTTCTCATGCCTTTTCCAGAGCACAAATAGCTAGCCTGGGGAGGCATCTCTGCATGGGGTGAGCTGTCTCATATGTAAAGCCTATTTATGTGGGTCCTTTAGTACTGACCTGTACCTGTAAGTCAGCCAAGGAAGCAAATGTCCATGATTTCTCAATGGAAAATCAGATAAAAATAGTCTTATCTAAAATAACATCGGTTGAAGAAAATACATCAGGAACTAGCCTTGCAGGGCTCAAACTAAAAAATTAACCATAAAAATAAAATTCTAGAACTATTTGTGAGACAAATAACTTTTGAAAGTCATATTTACTAAATCTGTTTCTCTACTTTGTACAGCCTCCTAACTCTAAAGGGCACACAATGTTTTCTTCATTTGAAAAACTAACTATTTAATGAGAAAGTTATATAATTTTTAACATAAGACAAAACATTTAAAAAACATAAATCGCCCCTTTAAAAATTTTGCTTTCAACATTTTCAAAAGTATTAAAAAGTTTAGTCTCTCAGGAACTCTCTTAAAAATGCTTTCCTTCTAATTTTGAATAGGCACCTATTTGTTTCAATGGGAGGGAGAATTACTAATCTAATCTTTGTTAATTATGAAGAAACTCTTCTCCAAAATTTTGTTTCTTCTTCTCAGTACTATTATATTTTATCATCTTTGTGTAAACACTTCTAATTCTGCTTGTGTTATAAAACTCTATTTAAGATACAGTAAATGAAGCACAGATGTTTAAAACACAGGGTCCACAATGAAGTTGTAAATGCTGCTAGCACAGTAAATTCTGTTATTAATTTCAGTTTGTTTGTGCAATACATATATTTACACAGCTGGAAAAGCATCAAAAATAACTGTCTCTATGCCAATATTAATTCAAAATCAGCATTAATAAGAAGCAGTATAGGTACATTTGTATCAAAGCACACAAAGGTTAAGTACTTATGCTTAAGATTGGAAATGAATCATTCAAATATATCAAAAATCAATTTCTCTTTAATTAATTACATTGCAACATACTGAAATAATGATTCACAAACCGTATACTGCCTCACTTTCTTGTTCTGACTAAAAAACATAAGGTTCTAAACATGTTTGTACATCTAGACAGAAACCTTCTTAGTTGATCCCTCAGTTCCTTAATTGTCTAAGATATTCAGGGAAATAGGTATTGAGACCTTTTCATGAAACTCTGCATTTTAACTTAATGTGTTAAGAAAAAAATATGAAGGCTGAAACGGGCAGATCACGAAGTCAGGAGATAGAGACCATCCTGGCTAACATGATGAAATCCCATCTCTACTAAAAATACAAAAAATTAGCCAGGCGTGGTGGTGGGCGCCTGTAGTCCCAGCTACTTGGGAGGCTGAGGCAGAAGAATGTGTGAACCTGGGAGGCGGAGCTTGCAGTGAGCTGAGATCGTGCCACTGCACTCCAGCCTGGGTGACAGAGCAAGACTCTAAGAAGAAAAAAAAAAGAAGAAAAGAAAAAAATGAGCAAAAATTATTTTCAAATAGCTAATGAATTTCAAAGCGGACATCTCAAAATAGGGAATCCGCACATTGTATTTATGATTAAAGAGCAATGTCCATTTTTCCTACTTATCTATAAAATAGTTCCAGCAATATCTTAAGTAGAACAAATGAGGCAAGGCAGGCTAGTTATCATCTAATATCTATCTTTTCTTTTTCTTTCTTTCTTCTTCTTCTTTTTTTTTTTTTTTTGACACAGAGTCTTTCTCTGTTGCCCAGGCTGGAGTGCAGTGGTGGGATCTTGGCTCACTGCAACTTCAGCCTCCCAGGTTCAAGAGATTCTCCTTCCCCAGTCTCCCAAGTAGTTGGGATTACAGGTGAGTGCCACCACACCCAGCTAATTTTTGTATTTTTAGTAGAGATGGGGCTTTCACCATGTTGGCCCAGCTTGTCTTGAACTCCCAACTTCAGGCGATCCACCCACCTCAGCCTCTCAAAGTGCTAGGATTACAGGCATGAGCCACTGCACCCAATCCCATCTTTTCTTTTTCCTTGGCAACATATTCCTGGTTTTTCAGAGTAGTAATATAGCCAGCTAAAAGATCATGAGGTAGCCATTTGATTAAAAGCTGGCTAATAAAACGTAACCAGAGGTGGGACATTTTGAATTGCTGCTTAAGGAAGGTACTTGCCTAGGAGGTATATGCACACGTCTGTCACTCACATCCACCTCTTTCCTGCTGCCTAGAAATTAGACATGACAGCTAGAGCAATAGCAGCCACAATGAACCATATGTGTCACTGAAGATGGAAGCCACATGCTAGGCTGGCGGAGCAGAAAAAGAGAGAGAGACTAGTCCCCAAGCTCTGTGGAACAGTCTCATAATCCCTGATTGCCTACCTCTGGCTACTATCCTTAGCAAACTAACACAGGGACAGAAAATCAAATACTGTATATTCTCACTTATAAGTGAGAGTTAAATGGTAAGTGCTTATGAATACAAAGAAGGAAACAACAGACAGTGGAGTCTACCTGAGGGTGGAAGGTGGGAGGAGGGAGAGGAGCAGAAAAAATAACTATTGGTACTGGGCTTAACATCTGGGGGATGAAATAATCTGTACAACAAACCGCCATGACACGAGTTTACCTATGTAACCAACTTTCACATGTACTCTCAAATCTAAAATAAAAGTTTAATAAAACAAACAAAAAACAAATTTGTTAACAAAATCAGGTATAGGTTAAAAAGCAACTGACATAAAGGTTTTTGACAAAAAAAAAAAGAAAGAGAAATAAACTTCTAAATTTTTTCTATAATTATTTACAGTTTCTTTACTTCCATCCAAATGCAATTCCTAAATAATATAAGGCACATATCCAGCATATGAAAAATTAAGCTGATATCTATGGTCCGATGCCTCATGAGAGTGACCCTAACACTTTCTACTAGGAGAGAGAATCTGTCAACCCATTTTGATTCATTTGGACACCAAAACTCACCCTGAAACAAATCTTTCTTAGCTATTACTGAACACTTGAGTGGTCTTCTTATCATAAGACATAAAGATACAACACTGCTCTCGATAAAAG
This sequence comes from Colobus angolensis palliatus, assembly GCF_000951035.1. Classification (NCBI taxonomy): domain Eukaryota; kingdom Metazoa; phylum Chordata; class Mammalia; order Primates; family Cercopithecidae; genus Colobus; species Colobus angolensis. Next base: position 6,810,269 of record NW_012113475.1, on the reverse strand, counting down.
GGTAACAGATTTCCGGGTTGCCTAGCAAAGATCTTCCAATACCCTGGTTTTAAAGAGCTAGTCTAAGGGAAGAACTAAACAAATTTTCATATGGCCAAACAATTTCCAAGGAGCAGAGACTCCCAGCTCCATTTCCTTTGAAGTGCAACACTATTGAAATTTCTCTTTTAATGAAGTGGGACAACTGTGGGAGCAAAAGACACCGAACACCAAAAGGAAGGAATAGAGCACCAAAATCAGGCTCTAGACGATGAAGCTGTTAGAGTTACGGTTCCAAAATAGTGGATAACTGAGGATGGAAGTTTCGCTAAACCAGAAGGGTGTCACTTCGGGGTGGGCAAGGACCTATTCCAGCAATAAGAGAATACACATCAATTAATAACCAAGCACTGGAATGCATGGAAATAGCTTCCAGGAATGACACAGTAGCAGGTACAGAATAACAGCAATACTAAAGATGAGATTAATTTGAGGGATCTGAGATTATTGTACATATACAAGGAAATGTAAAGTACCCATCTTTACCCTGAAATGGGCCCCTCCCATGTCTTCTATTTTTATAAATCATACCAGCATTTAGCCAATTAGCCAGGTCAGACAACATGAGATGTTCTGTCACTATTCCTTCTCTGTGTCCCCCAAATCTGTTTGGTTTATGCTCTTTTTACATCTTTCAAGTTTCCTTTGTCTTGCAATCCTCTGCCTCTGACTTAAGTTCACGTTCTCACTTGTTCTCACTTGGTTGTACTATGCCATCTTTTGGCTAGATTCTCAACTTCAGTTCACCATTCTCCACACTGAAAGGGGAACTCCTCTTCAGCGAAAGATCCTTCTTTACAAATGAGGACACTAAGGCCCAGAGAAGTTAACTAATTTGTTACAGTTCACACAGTTACTAGATGGTAGCGGCAGGCTCAGAACTCCGGATCTCTAAATTCAGAGCCCACCATTTTAACCACTTATTAAACTATGAAGCGCCCCTCAGATAAACCATTAAAGTAGAAAATAAGGGTATCCTGAAAACTGGTGTTTGAACCTGCCACATACTCCTTAACTGTGTCTTAAATATCACATTTTCTCAATTCCATGAAGCCAACTTCAACTTACTATGAGATGGGAAGAAGAAACTCTACATGATTTTATGAGAATCATGTATATATTTTTTGTGACTTGCTTTTTTCATTCAAAATTATGTTTTGGGAATTCTGCAGGCTCATGAATGTAGCTGGGGCTCATTCATTTTTATGATTATGTTAATTCCACTGTGTAAAATATTTTCCAACTTATCATTTCTGTTCTCTGTTGGGTTGTTTCCAAATTTGTTTCATTTGTTTCCCTACTATGTGTAACACTACTATTAAAAAATCGCATACCTATTTCCTGAGACATATAAGCAAAAATTTCTATAGCATATATACCTAGGGGTAGAATTGCTGGGGAAAAATATGTTTATGTTCAGTTTCAATTTATCAATTGAAATTGGTACAACTGTACCAATTTGCATCGCCATTAGCAGTGAATGAGAGCTCCTGTTGCTCCGCATCGACACCAAGATTTGTTATTTTCAGACTTTTATATTTTTACTAACATGGTAGGTATGAAATGAAATGATACATCACTCTTTTTTTTTCTGAGAGAGACAGATAGTCTCATTCTGTCAATCAGGCTACAGTGCAGTGGAGTGATCATAGTTCACTGTAACCGTCAACTCCAGGGCTCAAGGGATCCTTCTGCCTCAGCCTTCCAAAGCACTGGGATTATCAGCATGAGCCACTGCGCCCAACCCTCATTACTCTAGTTTTAATTCTGTTCTTTAAGCATTAATGAGGTTCAGCATGTTTCATATGTTTATTGGCTATTTGGATTTTCTCTTTTTGAAATTCCTGTTTTTATATTTACTAAATGTACTTTTCTTACTGACTCATAGTATCTTTAATAAATTCTATATACTAAACCAATCTTGGGTCTTTCTTATTCTTTTTTAGTGTCCTTTGATGAACACAGTTTTGATTTTTCATTTAATGTTGCTGAATTGATTAATTTTTTTCTTTACTATTTGCTCTACTTCTGGTCTTGGTAAAGAAATTCTTAGCTGATAATAAAAATATTTATTTTCTAAATATTTTAAATTATTGGCTGTCATAGTTAAGTCCTTCATCTATACAGAATTTGCTTCTGCTTATGGCATGAGGTGAGTAATAACAGTCTTCACTTTCCATGTGGATAACCCCTGTGGCAAGCAGGTTGGACTCAAGGCTCACTGGGACCTCAACAAGAGCAAGTGTTAGATTGGTTGATGATACCTGTCATGGATGGAAGCATAAAACTGAAGTTATTACATAGCATTACAGACGGAGAGAGGAGAAAAGTGGAGTGGTTAGGGGAAAAGAAAATCAAGTTGACAAATTCACTCCACTAGTATTTTTATGACTTTTTACATAACTTATATAACTCTACATAGTCATGCTGTCATCACTTTTCCCCATACAGTATGAGACAGATATTCAATAGTTTACTTAAGCTGGCCTATATTCCTTATAAACTCTTTACTGACATACCAACACAGCTTATTAAAATAGTCAGGAAAATATTACTGCCACCCTATATACTGACTAGTAATTTTTATGTGATAATTCAGTGGCTCTCAAACTAAACTCCCACATAGTTGCACAAGCTCAATACAGGTGTTCTGCCACTATAATCATATTAAATTCTTTTCTCAGTTTTCAAAAACAACTAAAGTAAATTTATAAAATTTTCTTAATATTAAATAACACTCTCATAACTTTTTTCTTAAATGACTTGTACCTACCACTCATTATTTCTATAGAGTTTGGTATGGGTTAACACATTACGTATTTATTTCTTTACATTTTCATATATTGTAATTAAGATAACCAAGCTTTAGAACTATTCTGGCAAGGCCAAAACACTTGGCTTTTCACTCTGGGATCTTCGCCCACCCTTACTTCATCTTGATTTTTCTGTGTATAAAATGCATATTCTTGTTTCAAAGCATTTAAAGGAGCAAGGTGAAAAGAAGCAATAGGTCTTCAAATGCTTTCAAAATGCAAAACATTTTACAACAGGAGTTATAGTTTATAAGAATCTTAAATCATATCTTACAAATAATGGGGCTAGAACAGTCATGGAAAAGTCAACAGATAATTTCTAAAGCTCATTTTTTCCACAGCTTTTATTTCTTCTATAGCAAATCTTAAAAAAAGGTTCTTCTAACTAGATTAAAAATGGAATTTGTTTTGAATATCATTTTTTGTCTCACATAATTCCTAATAGAGTTCCTGAAAAGTAGAGCAAGGCAAAGGTAAAAAGTTAACAGAATAACTATATACAAATAACTTAAAACATCTATTTTTATAATGATGTGTTCTAAAAATTCATGCCATCATAGTGTGATATTACTAATGAAAAAGTCTATTAGAGTCTAACTGAAATCAGAAAGTACGATGATAGATGAAAATCTGACCTGTCTCAAAAAACATTCCAGAGTATGGCATGGATTTATTTGGAAGAACATGTTTTCACAAGTATTGTTGCTGTTGTTGTATAAAGAAACCCTGGTAGAGTTACAAAAGTGAGAAAAATATAAAATGACATGAGAATAATATATTAAAATTAATGAATTAATATTTGTGAACATCAACAGACTCTTGTCTTCCTTATAGGAACAGAGTTGTTGCTCTCTGGTTTGGATATCTGGTAAATCTGAAAGCCTTATGAATTGCCACGCTACTTCTCAAACTTTTAGACACATATAGGAGTAGGAAAGTAAAGCTGCTTATTTTAAAAGAGAGTCATATACTATACTGTAAAGTTTTAAGAATCAGAAGGTAGGGTTGGGCGCGGTGGCTCATGCCTGTAATCCTAGCACTTTAGGAGGCCGAGGCGGGTGGATCACAAGGTCAGGAGTATGAGACTAACCTGGCCAACATGGTGAAACCCCATCTCTACTAAAGATACAAAAAATTAGCCAGGCATGGTGGTGCGCCTGCAATCCCAACTACTCAGGAGGCTGAGGCAGGAGAATCACTTGAATCCGGGAGACAGAGGTTGCAGTGAGCCAAGATTGCACCATTGCACTCCAGCCTGGGCAAGAGGGCAAGATTCCGTCTCAAAAAAAAAAAAAAAAAAAAAAAAAAAAAAAAAAAAAAATCAGAAGATATTTGATTCCAATCTTATCTCCCTTACTTTCCAACCTACATAAATCATAAGTATTGTTATTTAATCTTCCTGAATTTCCATTTCCTTACCTTTAAAATAGGGATAATAATAGCTATCACACAGAATTATTATAAAGATTAAATGAAACTTTTACTTTATTTTATTTTTATTTCTTATTTCTTTTTTTATTTTTATTTTTTGTGATGGAGTCTCACCCTGTTGCCCAGGCTGGTCTCATACTCCTGACCTTGTGATCCACCCGCCCCGGCCTCCCGAAGTGGTAGGATTACAGGCATGAGCCACCGTGCCCAGCCCTACCTTCTGACTATTAAAACTTTGGTGCAATGGCACAATCTCGGACCACGCCCAGCTAATTTTTGTATTTTTAATAGAGACGGGGTTTCACCATGTTGGCCAGGTTGGTCTTGAACTCCTGACCTCATGATCTGCCCGCCTCGGCCTCCCAAAGTGCTGGGATTACAGGCGTGAGCCACCGTGCCCTGTGGAAACTATTATCATATATACAAATATCCATGACATGTTGATGAAGTTACCATTAATTATAAAATGAGAGGGTAAATGACTTTAGGGAAATTGTGAAAGATGCTAATTGCACTTTTACATTTCATAACACACGTTTTTCTTGCTTCCAGGCATTTACTGTTTCTGTTACAATTGGAAAGATTTTCTTCAAAATGCACAAAAAAAGAGTTTTCTGATATAATTGGGCAATAGACAGGAGATAAGGAAAAGTTTGAAATTTTTTTTTTAAATCAGTAACAATTTGGTATAACAGAAACTTGCTGAGATGCAACTGACATTTATGAAAAGATAAAAAAGAAAATAAAAACTAGGAAACAAAGGAGGGAGCCGGGAAAAAGAGGGATCAAGAAAGGAAGAGTGTAACCAGGAAGGGAAGCGAGAGGGGGAGGACGGCAACACAGAGGGGAGTGATAGCATGTGTAGCTCCTGGCTGGGCGAGTGGGCTGTCTGAGAGGTCATCTTAAGTCAGCCTGTTTGTTGAACTGCCCTAAATGTAAGAAATGAGTGGCCTTACAGGAGGCTAATGTGTGTTCTACACGCCTTATGGTATTTCTAAACCAGCATTTGATCTCAGGTATGCTCTAATACCATCAATTAATACCACTGGCAATACACAGCTAATAAACAGAAACATATGTGTCACAAAAAATATTTTATTAAAATATAACCAAAATTTTAAGATTCTCTACCTCTGCAGTTCATAGCTGTAGTTTGGACTATTAACAATGAAATCATGTTAGCACAAATATCACATTTCCTTTTAACTAGAAGGAACATACACTACGGGAACAGCTTCAAACTGACCACAAAATCAGCTCCCCAAGTTAAGAACACATGGTTTCAGGAGACATATTTTAAACTCACATTGTGCTTTGCAAGCTATACCAATCGACTTTATATTGCAATGGCTTAATTGAAAAAAGCATTCTAAATTGTCTGCTTCTACCAATAATAATTGAAAATAATTACATGTGAGGTATTAATGAATAACTCAAAAGACTATATGCATTGTATCTTGGCTCATTTAAAACAAATAAACAACAACCAAAAAAACTCTACACATTCAAAGAACTGTGAATTAGTTCAGCAGAACGCTGTGTCCCAGGTCACCACGCTTTCTTTCTCTATTATTGTCAAGATCAATTTGCCAACAAGCCTCTGACAATAAGCACAGATATAAATTTCAAGGTTAGTAAGCTAAACTACTACTGGAATAATGATACATTAATTTACTGATGAAGTTAAAATTGGTATAGAGAAGTAGAAAGACAGAGGCTCTTAAGAAAAATGTACTTTACATGGAGAAAAAGCAAATATTCACCTGAGGAATATATAAAACCATAACTGAATTATGTTTCAGCCATATGCTGTGCAGTAATAGTCATCTTTACATTAAAGCAAGAAAATAAATATGATTGAAAAATAAGGAATAATATGAATAACCTGTTTAAGACTTTTAAGACAAAACAAATACTGATGCATAATATTCCAAATAATAATAGAAGAACAACTTGCTTATCAACGATAAGGTATAATTGAATTTTAAATGTTCTAGGGCAGGATTATAAAACAAAATGAAGTATGGTAGAACTGTTACCAAAGACATACCAATGTATCAACAAAGGGCAGAGTGATTCAAGGAGGAAAAAGTCCTCTATTATCTTGAAGCAAAATTGTTTGCCTTGAGTTAAAGAGGAAAACAGAACAAAATACTTCATGGTGGGCAAACACATAACAAAAATTAAAATTTCAAATGATGTCTTTTTATAAAGTTTCACATATGAACTCCCCAACACGTACACAAACACAAACTATGTTTATAAAGTAGATCTCCTCAGAGCAGATTAAACTATCCTCTTAAATCATTCCAGGTAACCAATTAGTATATAAATATTGAGTTCTGATGACACCAAAATATCCAGAATTTCCTTCCCTGCTTCAAACACAAGACCCTGATACCATAGCAATGAGCTTGAGTCTCTTAGCTGAGTAGTTTAAAATAGAGATGACAGTAAAGGCTGTTGGTTAGTGAGACTCATTTCTCCCCTGATTGAAACTTAGAGTACAGAAAAAGAGACCCAGATGCAACAGTCACTCCCTGATGACCTCACAATTCCTTGCCAATTTTCCTTCTAAGATCATGAGCAGATATGTGAGGGAAGGCATGGTGCTATGTTAAGCAAATGAGGAAGAACTGAAATACAAGTTGGCTAAAATGAAAGAAATTGATAAAAGTCAACAGTTGTAGTAAAATCTGAGGAAGTTAAAATAATTTTTAACTGCTTTGAAACTAACTTAAGTAGAAGGATTTCTCTCCGTTTTGAGATTCTGGTATCTTCAATGCTAATTCCAAATAAGTTTCCACATGTTGCCAGTTTCATTGACTTGCCCTTACACTTTGAAAGTCAGCATTCCTGAACTCACTGTTTCACAGATGGACTCAAGCTGGGAAGATTCATGCCATCAGAACCCTACAGACACATATGTATTATCACTACTTATGGCAAAAAGAATAATTTCTCTCTCTGGCAATGTTTCTTTAAAAGATGAACTTTGGGCCGGGTGCGGTGGCTCACGCCTATAATCCCAGCACTTTGGGAGGCCAAGGCGAGTGATCACGAGGTCAGGAGATCAAGACTATCCTGGCCAACGTGGTGAAACCCCGTCTCTATTAAAAATACAAAAATTAGCTGGACGTGGTGGCACGCGCCTATAGTCCCAGCTACTCAAGGGGCTGAGGCAGAAGAATCGCTTGAACCTGGGAGATGGAGCTTGTGCTGAGCCAAGATCGCGCCACTGCACTCCAGCCTGGCTGATAGAGCGAGACTCCATCTCAAAAAAAAAAAAAAAAATGATGGACTTTGGCCAGATCTGAGTTTAAATCATGACCTTATCACTCATTAGCTATGTGAGGTTATCTGTTACTTTACATTGTGGGGTCTGTTTCTTTATCCTGAAAAGAGGGAATAACAATAAGTCATCAGACGGTCTATTAGAAGGATTAACAAAACATATATATATACACATACACATACATGCACCCTTTGTAAACAGAGGTGGTTATTCATGCATCATTTCTCAATCACACAGATTATATTATTAGGTATGGCTTCAGATAAGTAACATACACAGCCTCTTGTCTACAGTAATTTCTAGAATCATGCCAAATCCAACACCACCACCCTAACATGTTCCAATGCTTAAATCTCATGAAACAAGAAACATCAACTTTAAGATAAAAATTTTAATTCAATACAAACTGAAAGGTAACACAAAGATTGAAATTTGTGGCACAGGAATACATGATAAAATGAGTTCACAAAAAAAGTGAGAAGGGGAGAATGATTCAACAAAAGTGCTGAAGTACTTGGTCAAAAAAATCCTTGTGGACTATAGTATTAACAGTTAAATGAAGACATAAAATGCAGAAAACTATTTTTTCCTATTTCTAGGTTTCAAAAAGACTTTCTAAGTTTCAAAAGATACTGAGAAAATATCGATTAGCTTTAATAAAAATATTTCAAAACATACTTATGTTTCAAAACACATAAAACAAAATTAAACCGTAATCCAAATCTTATGAAAGCAGTTGCAATTAATAGATATTTAAAGAATCAAGATCCTTTAATTTTTTTTTTAATAAAGGAACAATTGTAAACCAGAAAGCAGAAGAGAGCTGCTGAAAAAAAGAATAAGTAGATAAATAAATTATAAATAACAAAAGAGGTAATAACTCAAATTTAAATTCACTAGTAATTAAAAGTAAGTAAATTAAATATCACTTTCCTCATATTAGCAAAGATGTAAAAATCAGACATTTCTTTGCAGGCGTGACATTTAAAAAGTGGGCAATACTTATTTAAAGTGAAAGGTATTAATCCAACAGAAAATTATCACAAAGGGATAACCAGGCTTTTTTACTGATGGAGAACTATGAAGATCACTTTGCTTCTGATATGAGGGAGGAGGAAACAGGAAAGTACAGAAATCACAGGCTGAGGCTGAGAATAACCTTCAGCTATATGTTCAAAAATTCTTTCATTGCTTATACACTGTGGTAGGAATGTAAATTAGTTCAGCCACCGTGCAAGCAGTTTGGAGATTTCTCAAAGAACATAAAACAGAACTACCATTTGACCCAATGAATCCCATTGCTGGCCATAGATCTGAAAGAAATAGTTCTAACCAAAAAGACACAAGCACTCATATGTTCATCACAGCACTATTCACAATAGCAAAGACATGGGGTCGACCTAGGTGACAATCAACAGTGAATGGATAAAGCAAATGTGGTACATACACACCATGGAATATTACACTGCCTTAAAAAAGAATGAAATCGGCCGGGAGCAGTGGCTCACGCCTGTAATCCCAGCACTTTGGGAGGCCGAGGCAGGCAGATCACAAGGTCAGGAGATCGAGACCATCCTGGCTAACATGGTGAAACCCTGTTTCTACTAAAAATACAAAAAATTAGCCAGGTGTGGTGGTGGGCACCTGTAGTCCCAGCTACTCGGGAGGCTGAGGCAGGAGAATGGTGTGAACCGGGGAGCCAGAGCTTGCAGTGAGCCAAGATGATGCCACTGCACTACAGTCTGGGCGACAAAGCAAGACTCTGTCTCAAAAAAAAAAAAAAAGAATGAAAATCATGTTGTTTGCAGCAACTTAGATGGAGCTGGAAGCCATTATCCTAAATGAATTAATACAGGAAGAGAAAACCAAATACTGTATATTCTCACTTATAAGTGGCAGCTAACCATTGGGAGCTCATGGACATCCAGATGACAATAACAGAAACCGGAGACTACAAGAGGCAGAGGGAGGGAAGGGAGGAAGAGCTAAAAACTACCTAGTGGGTACTATGCTCACTACTTGGGTGATGGGATCATTTGTATTCCAAACCTCAGCATCACATAATATACTTATGTAACAAACCTGTACAGGTACTCACTGAATTTAAAAGAGAAGTTGAAATTATAAAACAACAACAACAATAAAAACCTCTTTCATCTAAGTATACAAACAATTTTTACCAGAGACCTTAATATTAATAACAATGGATAGAGCCAAAGCGCCCCAATTTCTTTGGGAGTGGTGGGAATAGAAATAGAGAAGCAAAAACTTACTAGAAGATGAAAAGTCCAAAACAAACTTGTTTTTCCCCTCTCTGCATCTTCGATTATTTATATTTTTAAAAGAATCCCAAATGAAAGCCAATATAACATGGAAAAGCCCATTGGATTCTTTCGTTTTTGTTTTAAACAAAGTTTTTCCAGGTGTAAATTAGAACAAATACTCATCTTTAAATCTTTAAATTTATAAAACAAAATATAGCCATATATATCCTATTGAAATACAGATATTTTATATTCTAATCTTAGACATAATCTAAGCATGAAACTTGTTTTTTAGCTTGTTTTTTTAGTTCCTGTCTTTTGCTCCAGGACTATCTGCCATGTTCTATTGAATGAATGTTTGTGTGGCAGAATGTGATTGTACCACGAAACAGAATAGGGCAATTCAGGGGAGCCAGAAAGGATACCTGTCATTAGAAAAAAAAAAATTACTTAAAGTGGGAGAGTACTCCATCTCACTTGACGGTAAATTACTAGCTCTAACTTTCAGGAATTAAGAAATAATGCAAAGGACTCTAATACAAGACAAGACACAGAGACACAACAAATTAAACTTTAAATGCAGCATGAAGAACAAAAACAGAGCAATTACACTCAGACAAGAAAAGCTGCATTAATAAAATACTGGCCTTATAATTACCTAACACTAATTTTTATCCAAATCTTAACCAGCTACTTGAAAAGCGGATGTTTGGCAGGTTATGTTACCTGTGGATGCCACAACTGCCCATTGATAAAATGGAATTACTGAAGAAAAGCTTTGAAGTCCCACCCACTTCCATAATTAATTTACTCTTCTCCTCTTGGGTTCTATGAATTATATGCCCTTCACTGTTATAGAAAAATTTTGGTTGGCAATAAAGCTTGTACCAATGATAAAATAAGACTTGATTGTTCTGGTAAAATCCTTTATGCCTCATTCCAACCATGAAGTTCTTTGAGCTTTTCTCGGTGCTGGTGGTGGTGTTTTTGCTTATGTTTGTTACAGTTGTATGTTTCCATACTGAGGCAAGCTTGGGTTTCCCTCCTCACTGGCTAACAGGAACTTGGTCTATTTCTGTGTCCATACCAAAGAAACTTCCACCATCCCAATCATATAATATTTATATTATTTGATAGGCCAGTGAGATCTATAAAATCCATACCTATGACTCTTTGCTAAGGCTCTTTCTCCACTTTTTTTCTTTATTTTCTTTTTTTGGATATGGAGTCTCGCTCTGTCGCCAGGCTGGAGTGCCGTGGCGCGATCTGGGCTCACTGCAAACTCCGCCTCCTGTATTCAAGCAATTCTCCTGCTCAGCCTCCCCACTCCACATATTTTTAACACAGGATAGTTATATGGGCAAAATACATCTGAAAAAACGTTCCAAATTGAATTATGGTCCATTCCAAGCAATTACGATTACCAAATTTTCCTATGAAAATACCAATCTTGTTTTCATTCCTAAGACAGATACAATTCAAGGTTAAACAAACAGAAGAGATATATTCAATGTCTGGAAGATGTTTATAAGGTTTAAATAGTAGTGGAAACTGCTGGTAGAGTACACTAAAGTAAAAATAATCAAACTAAGAAAACTATAAGTCACTCCAAATTGTTCATGAAGCTTTACATTTGTTCCTGGTATATAAAATATTTCATATATAATGTAAGAACTTTTATGTATGATGGGCAAATAAAATACAACTAAAGGCAAAATAAATTTTATTTTTATTGAATATCAGAGCTAAACTACTTTTTTTAAATGTCACCTTCCTTCTCTTTCAACATTTCTATTTTGAGGAGCAAATTCTTCTTCTGCCTGAAATAGAATTATCACCTTTCAGGTTTGAGAATTTTTAGACCATGATTTTCTATTATTTCATTAAAACCCAAACTATTTCTGCTCCAGTAAATGAAATCTGAGGGTTTACTAGTAATATTGGGAGCAATTTCACTCTGCAATTCTCTCGGCTACATGAGGATGGACCTATTCTCTCCTGAAGCTCTCTCTGGGTCTTTTGGAAGGCATGACACTGTCTTTAGTTTGCTAGGGCATCACTTAATTTACCCATGTAAATTAAGGTAACGTGGCCACAGCAACTAGCTGATTTTTTTGACTTCACCAAATTCATTACATAAACAGCATTTTTGGAATATGTATCCTGAATTTGTATTTGCTAACCAACATCACTTTGACTTTTGTTACTCAAATAAGCTTATGAGTTCAGCAAATATCTCTCTGCAAGGATACACACACACACACACACACACACACACACACACAATACTGTGATTGGTCCTAGAAACAAAATAATTTTTTAGATGATTATTAATATCCCCAAAGTATGTACCATCTACTTGAGAGGTTTTCCTTCAATCTAATTAACCAAAATTTTAAAATATTTTAAAGTGAAAGGGGTATAAAGAAAATTATATTTAAAATAAGTATGATAAAGTTTTTGTTTACTTCAAATTCTGGGACACTTGTTATATGCTAGGTCTTGGGGAAGCATAAAAAAATTAAATTTAAAAATCTGGCCGTAAATAGATTACAGTCTCAGGCAGAAACAAAAACATATAACACTATATTATCAAGCTTTGCAAAGTACTGGGATGGAGATTTATATAGGAGGCCAAGTCATGGAGTCTAAGAATAGACCAGTAGGGCTTTCTCCAGTGAGGTTAGAAGGCAAAGATTGAGAAAAGGGTTTTCAAGATAGAACAGCATAAATGATACAAGAAAAAAGCAATGCAATGTGGATTGTTTTGAGAAGTAGAAGATGTTGAATACTGCCAGCAAATAAAACAGAAAGGCGAATATTCTCATGGATAGGCAAGAGAGATACAGACAACAGCCCAGAAGGAATGGCAGAAGATTGATATAGAACAAAAGTAGACGGTATATGAACAAGAGACTCATAGTAAAGTCTGGTCTTTATCTATAAGCAGTAGAAAGACAGGGATGAGATGGTTTTAGATTAAAAGCAATGGGTTCATCAGAGTGGAAGACTGACCCCTCTAAGAGTAGTACAGGAGGCTAGGTGCCGTGGCTCACACCTGTAATCCCAGCACTTTGGGAGGCCAGGGCGGATGGATCACCTGAGGTCAGGAGTTTGAGACCAGCCTGACCAACATGGAGAAACCCCGTCTTTACTAAAAATACAAAATTAGCTGGAGTGGTGGTGCATGTCTGTAATCCCAGTATACTTAGGAGGCTGAGGCAGGAGAATTGCTTGAACCCGGGAGACAGAGGTTGCAGTGAGCTGAGATCGTGCCATTGCCCTCCAGCCTGGACAACAAGATTGAAACTCTATCTCAAAAAAAAAAAAAAAAAAAAGAGTAGTGTAGCAGATGGACTACTAGCAGAGCAAATATGACTCTAGGGCAGTGAGATCCATGAGGAGGCTAATATTAATATTTCCAGCTAAATTCATTCACATTGCTTCAATAGATACTTAATACATAATACAAAAGGAGCCATTTTCATGTTGTATAAGATGCTTGCATATAAAATATTATTTATAAATATGATAACCAAAGTCAGGATGGACAACAGAGCCAAAAATACTGACAAGGCATTTCGAGTTTTAAAACACTCAACCAGTCTTCAACCAAAATACATCCTAATGTAGACATTATCAACCAGTGTCACAATTTTGTATTTCTTCTTGATTGAAAGGAAAATTTTCTTTAGTTTCTTTTTATTGTAGTTCTTTATTTGCTTGCCTTGTTTTCTGCCCAAATTTCAATAAGGTACTTCAGAAACAAGACACCAGAAGGAATAAAAACAAAACCAATAAAAAGGGGTAAGAAAGCAATTATCATGCCAGTATTTATTTAAATGCAAAATATAGAGCAAAAAATAAAAGATACTGAATAAAAATCTGAAATCACAATCTTGATCATGAGATATTACTCAAAGGGAACAGCAAATAAAAATTGATACATGAACTTAGCCAGTTAGATTCTATAACTGGGAAATGCCCATTCTAGATCAATCATGGTTGTATTTTCAAAATAAAGATATTGTCAAAAATCTAAATCAAACCCACTAATAAAATGGAAATAGTAGGCAGAATTTGAAGAAGTACAAAGATTCAGATGATAAAATGAGCATTAAATGAATGTCAAAATACTGTTTAAGATATCAATTACATTAGCCTTAAAGTATTTCTGAAGTAATAAAATTAATTTTGAAACATTTTGCGTCATTTGAAAAGTTGTATATGCATTCAACAAAAGTGATACTGCACAACTATTGGTCTCATTTTAAGATACTTATCTTGATTTAAACATACTCTACCTGTTGTTTTAGATCTGGCTTACCCTATTTTAGAATGAGCTGATTTCTGTATATTAGTCCTAACACAAAATCTGAGCCAGAGTATTAGCTTTTCCTCATATCTCTATTGCTGTACAGCTTCAGCTCTACAGCAGCATCAATCTCATTTTTTGTTTTTAACTTAAATACGTAGTACAGAAAACCCTTTGGACCTATAATCACCATCTATAACCCAACTTAACAGTTCTAAATATCATGCTAATGCTGATAGTTCTACAATCTGAAATGTAATCAAGGAAATTTTCATTATGTCAGTAGATAAATTTCCTCTAGTTAAAGCCACAGTTCTAGTGAAACAACACAATTTACTTTCTAGTGCATGTGTAGTAGACATAAACATACAAGTATGTATATTTCATGAGCATTCTAAACCAGAAAATACATAGAAAACAATTTTTGTCTCCCTCAGTGCCAGTGGTTTTAATGATAATCTGGAATATGAAAAACCACAATGAAGATGAACACGCTACAGCACCGTGAACATACACAGAAATATATTTAAAGTGCTACAGGTGATGACAGGAAAAACAAACTATTAATGCATAGGAGGAGATGTTAATTTTAGTTTGAGGTTGAGTATGGAGTCGCAGTTTTTAAGAACCCAATAGGAAGTGACCTGGACAGAGAACTTCTCCTTAGTGCTTGCCTTTGGCACCATGAATTAGGAAGACTGTTCTCACTTCTCACCGCCCCAGGTTCTCTCTAATCTCAAAGGTACTATTTCACTTCAGTGCACTGGAAAATGGAGGTTGGCTTTTTTAAAAAAAAAGACCTCGTTACCCAAATTCCCAGTTTCCACATTTTGACATTGACTACTACACCTTCATACATTCATCTGAAAGTTTCTCTTACAATCCATGTGTAGACCACTCACTATGATAAACTTAACTGACACTAATGTTTTAATACTGACATAAAAGTAAATAGGAATTTACCAACTGGAAGACCTCGAGTTTGACAGAATGAAGAGACAGAAACTTACTGATAGGACACAGTATGAAATTGCTGCTTGAGAGCTATTCCTACCACACGCAGGAAACGTCTGGTCAATGTACCCGGCATTCTCAACAGCAGTACACAAAACGGCTCTGCCACCAAGAACATTCTTACCCAGCAGGCAGCCCTCCTCATTAGCTTTGACATGCCACACAGCCCTCTGCTTACTGATGCAGTGCAGCCAACAGGGAGAGAGAGTTTACGAGTAACAGCGAGACCAAACTGGCTAATTACTTACCTTCTCACTTATGGCAGGCTTGCTTGTTTAACTTTTTGTTTCCTCTCTTGTCATAGCTCAGCGCCAAATGGTTATGAATCAGCAGAAGTCTGAACCTGACAGTCAAAAAGAATATATTTTCAGAAAAGAACTGGAAATTAACATTCCTTCCACTGCAGTCTTTCTTTCCTTGCCCTCTGTGTGCATGTTACTCTCCCGTTTTCTCTCTCTGCAAGGCAGCTATGTAGTGGTCTATAAATATTGACCCTGACACTTGCTCAGTGCTTTACTTGCTCATGGCACAGGTCTGTGTTACTGAACACCGTGGTAATACTCCAGCAAAGTTCTCAGCTGCTCAGACAAAGCTGTGGATTGGCTCACTACCCAGCAACCCTGTGCTTGCCTGGAAATACCATTCTGCTGCCAGCTTTACAGATGCTATGGGCCTTTCCTGAGGCCTGTATCAGGCACAGAAGGGCAATCATGAAGTTTGTCTGAAGAAATACAGCTTTCCTCAGGCAGGTGGAGAAAAGTGGGGCTAGGTGGAGTCAAAGACAAGAAAGGAAATACTGCCTTTGTTTCAGCCAAACAACACACTCTCAAACCCTTTATAAATAAAGTCATATCTAAATGTCAGTCAATCAAGCTTTATAAAACTTAATTATGACATATTATGAATCCAAACGACACAGGAAAGCAGTTTTGTAATCTTTTTTAATATTGCTTCCCAACAAGAAAGGCTGCAGTGACTAAGTAAGTGGTCACAAAAATATGTCAACGTAAGTTCATTTGGAGAATGATAGAAATGTATAGGGAAGTATAATATTAATCAGATACAACATATATTTAGTGAAAGACGCTAAAATATAACCTAAAATTGTAACTCAACATAATATTTACAGTTTAAATATAAACTTCTATGTTTATAATTATGACAAGTTGAAAATTTAATTTTTAGATTAAGGATAGAATCCAAGTCATGACACTATAGTATATGATTTGCAGGTGACATAAACAAGGTACACAGTATCTCCATATATCACCTATAAGGTCCACAGTATGAATGAGTAGAAAATAAATGAGCCCATATTTTTTATTGCTCATCAAAGATAATCATGTGTTTGCTTTACTAAAATTTTCTCTTGATTAAATCAAAGGTAAAGGAAACTTTTGGGAGACTCTGGTCACTTACTCATCTTACAGATAAGAAAAACAACCCACAGGCTGGTTACTTTGCCCAGGGTCACATGGTAACTTTGTGACACAGCCAACATGGCAACTTTGTGACAGAGCCAAAACTAGAAACCTGGCCTAATTACTTACAGTACTGTGTTCCTTCTATCAGAACGGTGGTTCTCAAAATAATCTTTAGTCTCATCTTCATGTGAAAGCTTACTAAAATCTTACCAGTAAATGCAAATATTACAGCCAGAAAAATAATCAGCATAGAACAAAAATAGCTTTTTACAGTGTAACTGACAAAAAAAAAACAATAAAGTTGCACATAACAATTAACTTTCTATTTGAAATCCATCTTTCCTTGCTTATTGCAAAAATTAATATTTATCTCATAAATTAACTTACTGTCAAGAGATGTATATAACTAGGTGCTGAACAGGCAAAGATAAAACATAGTTCCTACTCTCAAACACCTTCCAGGTCTAATTCCAGAAAAACAAAAGAGAAGTTAAATGTAAAACAATGTAGCAACAAAGACTAGAGGAGGCAACGATGGGAGAAGGGAAAATGAGCATCTGAGCCAACATGAAGTAGGGGTGGAAGAGGTAATTCCTCACTCCAGACTTCTGGATCCTAAAGAATGGGCAGAAGGTAGTGAGGCAAAAAAAGGAAGAATAACACAATCAAGACAGAGGCAGGAAAGAGCACAACACATACTTAGAACTTCAAACAGATCTTTCTTGCTGGAGACAGTAAGTAGTTAAAAACAAAACAAAACCAACTAGAAGGAGTAAGGTGATGAGGGATTTTATAAGCCAGGTTGACAAACTTGGGTTTTATAGAGTAGGATAGGCTACCAAGCTTTAATTGCCTTTATTCACAGACTCCTAAAAGAATTTTGAAAAATTATGTAAAATTATGTAACCATTTACACATTACCAAATTGACATTTACAAATTTTCACCTGTGGTAAAATATGTACTTGCAAAGAATTTAATTTCTACCCTATTGGAAATATTGACATTTTAAAACAAAACACATCAGCTATTTTAAATATACTCAATAGCATCTAAATCTACAATAATTTAATATAACCACTATCTATTTAAATAACACACAGAGATGATTCTTTTGGCAGCTGAAATTTACATGGCAATTTATTTTCTTGACCTTTATTTCCATCTCACGGCCTCAGAGAATTTTTACATATTTTTATAATTAAGTCCTCAGTTGTTCACCCTGTCATACTTTTTTTTTTTTTTTTTTGGAGATGGAGTCTTGCTCTGTTACCCGGATTGGAGTGCAGTGGTGCTAACTTGACTCACTACAACCTCCGCCTCCTGGATTCAGGCAATTCTCCTGCCTAGGCCTCCCAATTACCTAGGACTACAGGCGTGTGCCACCATACCTGGCTACTTTTTGTATTTTTAGTGGAGATAGGGTTTTCCCATGTTGGCCAGGCTGGTCTCAAACTCCTAACCTAGGTAATCTGCCCACCTCGGCCTCCCAAAGTGCTGGGATTACAGGCGTCAGCCACTGCACCCTGCCACCCTGTCATACTTCTCTGCAATACACATTTAATGCATTAGTTGAATTTTTAATGTTAAATTGTCTATGATTCCAGGATAATGCACCATAATAACATTTGGGATGGATAAGGGTGTGCTTTTCTTTTGTAAGGTAAGAGAAAGAGTGTTGTGAATAAAGCACTATTCTCAGGAAGATCAATATTAATAAACAGTTTATGTAGAAGTGGAGAATCTAGACACTGATTCCATTAAAATTACCCATTCAACTGCTAAGAGAAAGAAACCAGTCTGAAAAGGCTACATACTGGGCTGGGTGCAAGTGGCTCACACCTGTAAACCCAGTACTTTTGAGAAGCCAAGGCAGAAGGATTTCTCGAGCCCAGAAGTTCGAGACCAGCCTGGGAAACACGGCAAGACCCTGTCTCTACAAAAAATTTAAAACATGAAATAAAAAAATTTAAATTAGGCAGTTGTGGTGGCACACACCTGTAGTCCCGGCTGAGGCGAGAGGATCCCTTGAGCTCAGGGATTCGAGGCTGTAGTAAGCTATGACTGTGCCACTGAACTCCAGCCTGGATAGCAGAACAAGACCCCATCGCTTTAGGGGGAAAAAAAAAGGCTACATACTGTATGATTCTAACCATATGGCATTCTGGAAAAGGCAACACAATAGACAGTGTAAAGACTGGTGGTTGTCAGGAGATGACGGTGAAGCACGGGATTTTTAGGGCAGTGAAACTACTCTGTATGACGCTGTAATGGCAGATGAATGATATTATGCATTTGACAAAGCCCACAGAGCTGTGAAACACAAAGAGTGAGCCTTAATGTAAACTATGAACTTTAGTGAAGTCTCTTTCTCTGTCTTCTTGAGGAATGTGGTCTAGAGGGAGTAGAAGTATTATTTATTGAGGACTGTCCAAAAGGGGCTTTGGAAATATTATCTCTAACACTAAAAACAATACTGGCAGATGGTTATGTTTTTGCTTTTTTTAAAATAAAGAAAATGAGGTTTAGTGTTATTAAGCAGCTTGTCTGAAGTCATGTGACTAATAAATTAAAGAACTGAGATTCAGCCCAAATCTGTCTGGCTGGACTACAGTACCACACAAAGCCTTTATATCAGTCACTGAAGATGTACAGGCCCATGCCCAGGCAAGGAAGTGGATTAAACAGTGCACTCACAAACTCAGGACAGATTCACTGCATCCTGCATTTCTCTCAAGGAACTGTTTGAATTTTAATATTGAGTATTGAGGGGTAGCGGAAAGATAGGACTAACAAATTAAGCAGTGGATGAAATTAAAGTAACTGATATACCTTACTAAAGAGAACTTAAAGGTTTTTTTAATCTTCAATTTGACTGATGGGCAAGGAATATATGAAGAGTCAAGTGGGGTTCTTCTTTGAATGGCTGGGTTTTTGCCAAGGCAAGGTTTTGGGAGGAGGAGGCAACTTTGGAACAGGGAGCTGGGAAGAGCAGATGGATTTAGTTTGGGACATGATGAACTTTAGATATCTGTGTTGTACTGAAATATGTTCAATGGGCATTTAAATATACTAGTCTAGAATACCGGAGAGATGAAGACTGCATCAATTCAGTAAGCAGTTTTGTATTCTTGCTTTCCTGGTTCAAACCTTGTCACCATATAGTCTATTCTCAGTACAGAAGAGAAGTCACTTAAAAACCTCATTCAGATTACATTCATCTTCTAATCAAACCCCTGTACTGCTTCCCCATTTTACTCAGAGTAAAAGCTAAAGTCCTCACAATGCTCCACATAGCCTAGCCCCACTTTATTCTCTCATTTTGTCTCTGACAGCTTGGACTAGGGCCCCCCTCAGTTTCTCAGCTCCAACCCACTTGTCCTCATAACATTCCTTAAATATGCCTGACCAGTTTACCCTTGGTATCATTCTATTTGCTGTATGTTCTTGCAGAAAGCTGCATGGCTAACGTTCAACTCCCTGTTGAAAGTGTACCTTCTCAGCAAAGCGCATCACTCTCATACTATTTAAAATTGCAAACTTCCTTGTTATTTGTTATTGTTTGTGTCTTCCCCATAGAATATAAGTTCAATAATAGCATAGATTTCAAGCACCTAAACTGAGCCTTCTACCTAATGAATGCACAATAAATATTTGTTAGATAAATGACTAAAATAAACATTTACGAGCAATACGCCAATAAAGGTGGCTCCCAAGGTCATGAGATCTCTCAGAAATAGCATGTATAATGAGAAGTAAACCAAAATCAACATTTACAAAGCAGGTCAAGGAAGAGAAGGGCATAAAGACTGAAAAACAATTACGAGGTCAGTAGAAGGAGAATGAAAAAGGGCTGAATGAGGACAGAGTCAAGGACTGAGAGGTCAACAATGTCAAATGCCATGGAAAGATTAAATATGAAAGAGATTGAAAAAGCCCATTACATACAACATTCAGAAAGTACTGTGATACTAAAAACCACTGAAATGCACGATTTAAAAGGGCAAATTTTATGGTGTATAAATTCTATTTCAATAAAGCAGTTATTACAAAAGAAAAAGCATTGGCAGCTGAGCTGTTTTCACTGCAGGTGGGAGGTAAGCAAGGAAAGTGAGACAGGAATAAAGTCACACTTTTGAAAAGTTTGCCCAAAAAGAAAAAGAAGGATGGGGTGATGCTTTAAAACAACAAACAAACAAAACAACCACAAAAATACATTCAGTGTAGAGGTTGAGTACTCTGAAGTCAAGTAGCCCCGTGTTTTCTTCTTTCTCCAGTTACATTGTAAGTTACATATGTGCCTTACCTTCCCCATCAATGAAATGGATTTAATGTTAGTACCTTGCATCACTGGGAATCAATAATTCATTGTATTGTTGAATAATATTTCATTGTATGGGCATGCCAGGTTTTATTTATGCATTCATCAGCTAATGAACATTTGGGTTTGTTTCCACTTTTGGGCCATTATGAATAATGCTGCTATAAACAAGTTTTTGCTTCAACTTATATTTTCTTTTTTTTTTTTCCTTTTTTTTTTTTTTTGAGACAGACAGAGTCTCACTCTGTTGCCCAGGCTGGAGTGCAGTGGTGTGATTTCAGTTCACTACAGCCTCCGCCTCCCGGGTTCAAGCAATTCTCCTGTCTCAGTCTCCCAAGTAACTGGGATATAGGCGCCTGCCACCACGCCTGGCTAATTTTTGCATTATAGTAGAGATACGGTTTCACCATACTGGCCAGGCTGGTCTCGAACTCCTGACCTAGTGATCCACCCGTCTTGGCCTCCCAAAGTGCTGGGATTACAGGTGTGAGCCACTGTGCCCAGCCTCAGCTTATATTTTCATTACTCTTGAGTAAATACCAAGGAGTAAAACTGCTAATATGCTAATTTTATGTTTAAGATAGTCAAGAACTGTCCAACTGTTTCCCAAAGCAGAATTTCACTGTGGCTTTAATCTGCATTTTCCTAGTGATAAATAATGTTGAGCATCTTTTCATGTGCTTATTAGCCATTTGGCTATTTACTTTTGACTTCTGGTAAACATAATTTCAGAAAAACACTATGACCAAATAAAGCTTAAAATATGTTTTTGAGGGCCCAAGAAAGTTGTACCTGGCATAGAGTTACTTACTTGTTAACTGAATAAACTAATAAACAAATGAATGATTAAGGAATAAGAAATATTTTATTTATTAGTATATTGTTTCAGTTTTTAAAATGAATTTGAATTCCTATACAATTTCAGTAGAACTTTTAGTAAGGAGAAGCAGCTTTGGGAAAAAAATAAAATTGCAAAGAAAATGTGCTAATCCTCTGTTCAAATTATTATGATAAATACCTATACTGGTACTTTCAGTTTGGTAATAATAAAATACTCTATCAGATCAATGTTAGGTAGCTGAAATTGTAATCTTGTTACATTAATGCTTTAATTTAATGCTTCCTTGAAATTAGGTGTTAAAAACGCAAGAAGCTAAGTGGTGAATGACTTTTTTTGTTTGTTTGTTTGTTTTGACAGTCTCGCTCTGTCACCAGGCTGGAGTGCAGTGGCGCGATCTCGGCTCACTGTAACTTCCACCTCCTGGATTCAAGCGAGTCTCCTGCCTTGGCCTCCTGAGGAGCTGGGACTATAGGCACGTACCACCACGCCCAGCTAATTTTTGTATTTTTAGTAGAGATGCGGTTTCACCATGTTGGCCAGGATGGTCTCCATCTCTTCACCTCATGATCCACCGGCCTCGGCCTCCCAAAGTGCTGGGATTACAAGCGTGAGCCATCGTGCCTGGCCGTGAATGATTTTAAAATATACTGTTGACAAACTTAATCATATATGAATACTACAAATTTATGTAATGGGACATTCTTCAGGGGCAAATGGGTACAAGCAAGATATTAATAATCCAAGCTAGTCTTCATTTTTCATCTGAGGGAACCGGTGACGTTCAGTGTAAATGAATGAGGAGAAAGAATACTGACCCTACGATGTGCCTAATTAGAAGTAAACTATAAACTGTTTTTAATCCTCTTTTTTTTCATACTTTAGGGGCCTATTATTAGGCATATCATATACAGACTCACTTACCTTTAACTCTAAAGTTCTTTGTTCTCAAGTAATAAATAATTTGGGCTCCCAGGACCCCACAGGAAAATCATACATAAGTCTACCAACCTTACTGCTGCCACTTTATTGTAATACATACCCATTATTAGTATGAGAAGTATTGGCTGCTCAATTAATAAATAGGACATTTGTTCTTTTCAACTGAAATTATGTTGTATGTAAGTTGTAAAGATGGAATAAACTAAATCCAGAAACCACAGCAAAGAATGCGTCTTTTTAAACTTTTATATGACATCTCACAAACCAAATGGCAAACTAAACTAAAGCGCTTTATCATTTATCAATAGAAATTGTTCTTAAATTCATAGTGCATAGAATACACATGACCATAACCAATAATCAAACTAAATTATGTTTAATAAAATAAGGTAATAATGAAGAATGAAAAGCACCCAGAATTTCAAGTTATTTTTGTTATAGTCATTGCTAATTGAACCTATATTAAAACTTCACTGATTTCTCATCATGTTTAATAATAATAGCTGGGTTTCCAGCTGTGTTATCAGTATTTCAATTTCTTTTTCTCCTAGAGCTAAATGCATATTTATATGACATGAATGACAATATCAAAAGTGTTATTTAACATAATAAATATTTGCAATATACTTTCAAGCATTTTCTACTTTTTAAAAGTCTGCAGTTCTTAAAATCATCATATACCTGTAAGTAGAAATTTCTTAAAGGTAAGGAATTAATCCTCACTAAATCAAAAATTTCTACAATTACTCCAAAACGGAAATTAGATTAGGTCTATGTGACAACAAGAGACTAGATAAGAACATTTAATTCTATTAATCTCTGGATGATTCTAATATCCAGATAAATCATTATCTGACATTTTAAATAACTATTTTCTTTCATTATAAAGGCGTAGCTGAATTCTCAATGTTTCTTTTTTAGAAATGACTCATTAGAGGATATTTTCATTCACACAGATACACATAATTAACACTATGCCATTAATTTTATGGAATAGTTATTTCTAGAAAAAAAAAAACTGCAGTATATTTGGTTAGGCAATACAACCGGAATCTCAAGAATAAAAAGTATCTTTCGAGGGGGGGGTCAAAAAGGTGGTCCTGAAACCATCCATGCCGGAGAGATTTATGTCAGCTAAAAAGGAAAGAAGCAAAGATTGGTGGATTCCTTAAGACAAGCTAAAGTCATGCATTAGAATGGGGGAAATCTCAGGAAGGAGGGACTCAGCAAAAACCAACTCAATGGTCTCAATGGGAGAGGAGAATATCTGTCTACCAAGTTTAAGGTGACTTTCACTGTTTATTAATCATAAGGCAGTAGCTCAGAAAATATCACTGAATGATTAAATTTAGGTAGTGAAAACAGGAATGTGCATTGTCTGAAAATTCATTAAAAAAACAAAAACACTGGTCTATTTTACAGCTCCATAATAAATACACTTTCACATGGAAGATTTAAATTGCAAAGCTCAGGAATATCATTATTCAATTTATATTTTTAATCAAAATATATTTTTTTAAAAGAGGAAATAGTAAGAAAACAATAAAACAAACTAATCTTTGTAAAAAATGAATGAAACATCCATTATTCTTCTTTGGTTCACATATAAAATGTGGTTGTTTCCACTTGCCGTTCTGACTGACAGGGCCTGAAATTCTCTTGAAATGTGGTGTCAAAAATAACTAAAGAGTAATGAAAAAAAAAGACAAAAAATGAAAAATCTCATTTCTACACTTTGGTAGATCTGAATATTGTCACGTAAAATACATTGTCAAGACCTGATTAAATTAGACTTTAAGATGGATGGAAGCAATTCTTTTTGTTTTTGAAAATTTTACTTTCATGAGATTACTTTGGAGTGGGTGAAAACTGACAGGAATGTACTCTGAGTTTTGTTTTTGTTTTCCATCCTCTAATTTACTTCAATCTGGTATGAGTCCTAGATTGAGCAAGAACAGAGCTGCAACTGAGCTGAAGAAAGATAGTAAAAGTAGAAAACGTAAGAATAAAGAAAATCCTTATACTTTTTTTCATGACCCAATAAACAGATGAAATAATGTTATCAAACAGCATGTCAATGTAGTAATTAAACTACCTATGTTTTTGTTTTGTTTTAAAGGTAACCGGTATAGAACCAATGAATCAAAATAATTGTTTTACATAAATACTTGTGTTTGGAAAAACATATGCAAACCGCCCCCTTATAATTGATACTTAACACCAGTAGAGAATATGAAAGAATAAAGTCCAGGAACCTTAAAAACATGTCTAAGGGCAAAGAGATCCATGGTGCTGGGGTAAAACCTCTCTTACGGTCCAACTCCTAATGGTCTGTACAAATCTAACAACTCACATTTACATTTTTACAAGGGCTCTTTCATTTGTTCATCGGGATAAGCAATAAGAAAGTATTCCTACTTTACACATGAGAAAAGTGAAGTTCAGAGCAGGGAACTTCACTTCCCAGCTTTGGGAATAGCCCAATGTGTGAATGTTTGAAAGAAATATAGATAGAAACTGAATTCAGGTCATCTCACCTTAAATCTTGGGCTCTTACTACTATATCTTTCAGTAACACCACAGGAACAAATCTCAGTAGAATTATTTTCCTATAGGAAAACACAATAATTCCCAAGGAACAGAATGAAGTCTTCCAATTTGGGGCATATATATTTTTATTGACAATGGCCACACACACAAACATAAAGCTCTTATTTTGGTTTCTCTGGTGTTGGTTAATGGCAGTATCATTACTTAGTCATCCATGCTAAAAATCTCAATGTCTCACTTCTGCTCTCCCCTATTTCCAATTAGTTATTATATACTCAAGATTCTTGAGTATATTTTGATCTCTGGAGCTTGTCTCCTTTTCTTTCCTCTGTTCCTACTGAAATTCAGACTTAGCTTTTATCTAACTTTAAATACTGAAATGATCACAAGATAGGCTCCCTGGCACCACTTTCCTTTCTCCTCCATCAATCTTCTGTATTGTTACTATGCTGATTTTTTTAATCAAGACCCCCTCTGGCAACAGAGGGTTCAAACTTCTCAGCAGAGAATAAAGGCCTTTCCACCACCTTGACCTGGCCCTGTCCTTTCAGGTTCATTTCCCCCTCTGCCAATAACACAAATCCCACCTTATGCTCTCCTAATGTACCATGCCATCTGTTCACAGGAAATGCCATGTATAGATTTTCCATACCTCTGTTCACAGAATGACCTTCTGTAAACCTTTATTTCTGTGCAGTAACATTTAAGCCAGAACAGAACTATATCCAGATATGTGAGAAAGGAGATTCAAATTAAAAGAAGGAAAACTACTTTGGATGCTATAACTCTGGTATCAAGACTTTGCTTTCCTTGCTTGCTGTTTCCTTCCTAGAAATGTGACATTGGTAGAGTTTCCTCATAAAAGCACAAGGGAAAAGCGCACACCAGTTTCCAGGCTTACAGCAGCAAAGCTATGACAATACTGTGTATTTCAGAAGGACTTTGGGAACCTGAACAGAATTTCTGTCCTGAACATCAATTTTTCTTTCTCTGTTTAATTATCTGTGCAATTTTTTAAAGACAATAAAAATATGTCCATTCCAACTGCATGAGTGTCCTTTTGAAAGACCTAGTCATCTATCAGGTAAAATTATGCATAGTAGTACTATAGAGATTTTGAAGCAGAATACAATCTGAACGAGCAATCCTAAGTAGTATTTAAGTGATAAAATTATGACAAAAGTACCCATGGAGCTAATAGGGCCTCTACATAGAGATTTTTAAATATTTATGTGCCCAAGGACTGCTGCAATTTCTTTTGGGTAGAATAATGAAGTTCAAAGTACACTGATGAAAGTTTTCATTGAGTTTACTGGCAATCAATATCAATTAAAAGCTACATTTTAAAATGCATATCAGGTGTTACTGGAAAATGCATCTATCTGAATAGCAGCTATTGAGAAGTTTATCAAAAACAGTAAATAATGTATAAAAAGTCCCAAGTGAGTGATGAAAACCTGATTCAAATGACAAGTCACATATCAGTTGGAAGCCAGTGCACAGACTTATTGGCACCAACAATGTTTTCTTAATTTCCTAAGTGTGCATAACATCATGCCCTCCCCCTCCAATTGGCTTAGTATATCCCTTTTTATTGCTTTATTCTATTAAAAATTACTTCAACTCACTTACATTCCTGACAAATCCATTTTATAATTTTAATTAGCAATTCTAATCCTTCTCATGGAATATTTCTTATTTATTTTATGTTTTCATTCAATAAACACTTGCTTAGTACCTGTTATGGGGCTGTTATGGGCCTCGCACTCTAGACACAATCCCTGTTCCCAGTGAGGCTAAAAGCTAGTGAGGGAGACAGACTGGTGGCTACATCGCTACAATTATAATATGGCAAAAGCCATGAGATAAACATGCAACATAGAAAATAAAACTTCCTGGAGACTGAGCTCAGAGAAGGCTTTGTGGAGGGGGAGGTGATACTTGGATTCTTAAAATAAGAGACGTTAACCTGAAAGTATATGAAGATTTCTAATATGGGACACTTTGGTAAGACCTAAAATATGGCTTTGGAGTGACAGCTTTAAGTGGTAGTAACAGGCTTAATATCACTGCCCTTAAATTTTCCGTATTGAGACTACCACGTTTCTAAGTGTACTTCCTCTCTCTGCCTGTTGATATTTCCATTCATTTCATTCTAGGTCTCTATTCAAATTTTTAAAATGTGATCTCATGTAACTTTTTGGCAAAAATAAGATATAATTATGAATATTACCGAAATCATTTTCAATTGGCATTTTTATTCATTTGTTTAAAAAATATTTATTGAGCAACTGCTATGTGGTAGGCTTAAACGTTGGATACATGATGGTGAAGCAGCATGTCAGGTATATTCTCTCATGGACTTTATATACTAGTGGGAAAACAAACACTAACAAATGAATGTGATAATAACAAATAGAAAAAAAGCAATAATAAAATTTAAACAGAATCATGTGATAATATTTGAAAAACAAAGCTTTAGACAGGGAAATTCAGAAAATGCCTGCTTAAAGCAGAGCCCTTGGAGCTGACACCTGAATGGTGAGAAACAGCCAGCCATGTAAAGACCTGTAGGAAGAGGATCCCAAGCAGAAGAAACTGCTAATGGAAAGTTTCTTGGTTAAGAACACTCTTTAGTATTCTGGTGACAATTTTTTTTTTTTTGGAGACGGAGTCTCGCTCTGTTGCCCAGCTGGGGTGCAGTGGTGCTATCTCGGCTCACTGCAAGCTCCGCCTCCCGGGTTCACGCCATTCTCCTGCCTCAGCCTCCCCAGTAGCTGGGACAACAGGCACCCGCCACCACGCCCTGATAATATCTTGTATTTTCAGTAGAGAGGGGGTTTCACCATGTTAGCCAGGATGGTCTCAATCTCCTGACCTCATGATCCGCCTGCCTCGGCCTCCCAAAGTGCTGGGATTACAGGCATGAGTCACCATGCCTGGCTGACAATTTTTTTTTTTTTTTGAGACAGAGTCTTGCTCTGTCGCCCAGACTGGAGTGCAGTGGTGCTATCTCGGCTCACTGCAAGCTCCGCCTCCCGGGTTCACGCCATTCTCCTGCCTCAGCCTCCGGAGTAGCTGGGACTACAGGCGCCCGCCACCACGCCCGGCTAGTTTTTTGTATTTTTTAGTAGAGACGGGGTTTCACCGTGTTAGCCAGGATGGTCTCGATCTCCTGACCTCATGATCCGCCCGTCTCGGCCTCCCAAAGTGCTGGGATTACAGGCTTGAGTCACCGCGCCCGGCCCGACAATTTTTTTTTTTAATGATAAAGAGGACACATGATGATGTCAAATAAGCAGATGGTGGCCAAAAGGCATGGTTGCTTTTGGCCAGTGGTTCTTAAATCGTACTGCACATTAATATCAACTAGGACGTTTTTAAAAATCCAGATACCCAGGACATATCCCAAACCAATGAAATGAGAATTGCTAGAGTAAAAGGCAGACGCCAGTATTCTTTAAAGTTCTCCTTGTAATTCTGATATGCAGCCAAGGTTGAGAAGTACTAATTTAGGCCACAGTAAGAAATTTATATTTTAGTTTAATTACATAAGCAGACTTTGGAAGATAAAGATTTCATATGAAACTTCCGTCATGCGTCTGATTGTTTAGTTCCTATCTGAATGTTTGTTTTGTTTTGTTTTGTTTTGTTTTAAAGAAAGGCAATACACCTTTGGATACATTTCCTTCTGAAGTAAATTTATGAATAACAAAAATGAAAGCAATTCTTGAAATGCTTGCCGCTAAAAATTCAAGTAATTTAGGTGAAAATGAGTTCTTCTGGAAATACCTAAGACAATTAAATCCATCTCAGATTCATTGCTTTTATGTATTCTCCCTGTGCATTCTGGAATACACTTGCTTAAAATTTGAGTAACTTTGAACCTGTTAGGAGGAAAAGATACTCAAAATGTGAAACAGTATCTACATTTTGCTTACATTATTCTTTCTGATTCCTCCTAACACTGACCACCAGGATTCCACTAGTGTGTGTTCTCTGTATTTTTAAGCCCATCTGCTGAAAGGACATATCATTTTGCAGCATGTAATTCTGATAAGAGTTTACCAGCTACCGCTGAATAATTCAACTGGGAAATAATCTGAACAGTGAAGTTGATTTACTAAAATTACTGGAACCTGAGAATCATCACGGGTTTACATGATGATTTTAAACATTTAGATACATTTATCAGGCACAGTTGCCATTTCTATTGTTCAAGTAAACACACCGGAGTATCTTTCCTTGGAGTGTATTTAGTGGAAAATAAAGTCTCCTAATCATAGGTTACATCTTCCAAGTCTTAGTGTCAATTTAGGTTCTTATTTTTTAACAGCTGAAATCATCCATAAACTAAGCAGGCTAAATTAAATTGTAAGAAAATAAAAAGCAATCAAGTACTGGTCACATTCCAGAAAGGCAAGCTAATCAGTTAAAAACTGATTTAACTATCATGTGGTGCGGAAGTCCTAAGAGTTCCACTGGCAGAGCTTCTCCTCATGTTTCTATCAGAATATTAAAATATTAATATTAAAATATGGATTAAAAATTCAACCATTCAATAGAAGATAAATTTGCTGGGCATGGTGGCTCATGCCTGTAATCCCAGAGCTTTGGAAGGCTGAAGTGGAAGGATGACTGCTTGAGTCCAGGAGTTCAAGGCTACAGTGAGCTGGGATTGCGCCACTGCACTCCGAACAGGGCAACGAGCAAACCCTCGTCTCAAAAAAAAAAAAGGATAAATTTATGAAACTCCATTATTTACCTGCCCAAAGCAATATTTCACCTAATTGCATATGTAAGTATTACACTACCAATTTTTTATCAAAGGGAATTTCAAGGTAGTAGACAAATTTTCTGCACAATGTGACAACATTGTGAGTTAAAATGATAACTTCTACTGTGTGTGTGTGTGTGTGTGTGATGGAGTCTTGCTCTGCCACTTAGGCTGGAATGCCGTAATGCAATCTCGGCTCACTGCAACCTCCACCTCCTGGGTTCAAGCAATTCTCCTGCCTCAGCCTCCTGAGTAGCTGGGATTACAGGATGGCAC
Source organism: Colobus angolensis palliatus (assembly GCF_000951035.1). Taxonomy (NCBI): domain Eukaryota; kingdom Metazoa; phylum Chordata; class Mammalia; order Primates; family Cercopithecidae; genus Colobus; species Colobus angolensis. Next base: position 6,779,971 of record NW_012113475.1, on the reverse strand, counting down.
CACCATGCCCGGCTAATACCCAGGTATTCCCAACTTGTATTAAGTACTTGTCTTCCCTTGTCTAGTAGATTGTATTGTTATAAACTTTGATTTGACAATGATTTGTATTCATTCATTTTTCCAACCCACCTATTCCAATTCAGGGTTGGGTGGCCAGAACCTATCTCAGCAGTTCAGGGTGCAAGGCAGGAAATAACTCTGGACAGGACACCATTACCTCACACAGTGCACTCACACACCCACACTCATTCTGACTAGGACAATGCAGATATGCCCATTCACCTAATGCGCACATCTTTAGGATGTAGGAGAAAATTGAAGTACCTAAAGGAAACCCACACAGACATTGGGAGAAAGTCAGACTCCATATAAAGAGGGGCCTCGGCTGGGAATTGATTTGTTTTCTCATCAGTTACTGAAGAAAACAATGCTGAACAAGACATTACTTGAGGACCTGTTGTGTATCACAGAGGAATTTACCTGAGGGTGAGTGGTTAAGGCAAAATTAGGGCTACAACATGAAATAAGCAATCCTATTTGTAACTTAACTTATTCTATTATAACCATGCTTTGCCTATATTTTAGAAAATCATTCAAACTGTACTTAATAATTCACAAAGAAAAATTGCCTTCAATTTTGTGATGAATAACTCTTATCAGTGGTCAGTTCAACTATTAAAAAGTGGTGTGGTTTCTTAGGTACAGTAATAATTGCAATGAACTGTGATGACTTATTCTGGTATTTTCCATTCATTTTATATCACCTTTAATTCCTTTAAGAGAGCTACAGGGAACATGGTCTCCTGACAGCCCTGCGAAGATACCTTTGTGTTTCAAGCAGGTAGCAGTTTTCTGCTCCTTGGTTTTCACAAGTTGCTGCATACCTGGCACTCCCACAAAAACTAGCTGGATAGTGTTGCTGCTGAAAGCAAAGGGGAAACCAGAGTAATAAGATGCAGTGAGCAGGATCCAGCCTATGCAGACTAAACATCCGAAACAGTCCAACATTTTCCAAAGCACACGTGGCCCACATATGTAGTGACAGAAGATTAGCCAAGCTCGTGTGGCCAAGAAGAAAGGAGATGCTGGCAGCTGCACATTCGTCGCCTTAAATGAAGTTTTCACTATTCATTTTTATGAAGTTTAACCATATGGTTCTTGATATCTGAAAAGATGAATTTTGAGAATCATTGGGACAATCTGTCAATACTTATGCAAAGCGAGATTTTAGAAAGAGATGTAATTCTTCTTCACTTTAAAGGGATATTTTTCCTCTTTTCTTATAAAAACACAAGGTTTCTATACCTGGCCAGTTAAAACTACTGCCACTTAAAAATTCCGCATGTCTGAGAACTTGATATAAGTTAAAACATGCGCCACCCACAGTCATAATTTTGACTTTGCCAGAGAAAAACTTCAAATTTGATTCACTAATTACTATGGAAGTTCACTAGATGTTTACATAGCAAAATTTGAGGGTGAAAACAAAAATATGTGTAAGGTTTTCTTTTCTAACATAAAAGGTTCTGTATGTGTCAACATTTATACCTACAGTCTATTAACTTTGGAGTTAACCTGTAAAGATTGGATTCAAAGAAGTGTGGATGATTTCTTTTTAATTTTTTTTTATTTTTGCAAAGATGGTGATATGGTCTGGCTGTGTCCCAAACCAAATCTCATCTTGAATTGTAGCTCCCATAATCCCCACGTGTCATGGAGGGACCCTGGGAGGTAACTGAATCATAGGGGTGGGTTTTCCTGGATTGTTCTCACGATAGTGAGTAAGACAAAGAAGTAGACAAATTTTCTGCACAATCTGTTGGTCATGGAATTCACTGCATATGAGTTAACATGATGACAACTTCTACTCTTACCTTTCCTTTTGTGCGTGTGTGTGACAGAGAGAGATGAAGTCTTGCTCTGCCACCAGGTAAGACGTGCCTTTGCTCCTTCATCTTCTGCCATGACTGTGAGGCCTCCCCAGCCATGTGGAACTGTGAGTTCATTAAACCTCTTTCTTTATAAATTACCCAGTCTCAGGTATGTCTTTATTAGCAGCATGAGAACAGACTCAGATGGCCAATACAATCTCTCCCATTTGAAATGTTCTTCTTATGTTGTCTTTGAGATTCCTCCCATTGAGAGGTGGGGTCTAAGTTCTTTCTACTTAAATCCTGATAAGCTTATGTCTATGACAAATGTGATATTATATGATTTCCCATGTTCGTACAACCAATAAATGTTTGGTGTGTGAAAGACAAGTCATAAAATTTGATTCAACGCCACCTTACTCACCAGAATATGTGCTCTTGAAGCCTTTCACTACCACTTTAGCAGTCTGCCTCTCCATAGTACACCATGCTGGTAGAAAGGCCAAACCATCCAATGTGGAAAAACTAGAGAGACCTTGAAACTACACAAATAAAGAGATGCCTGGACAGCACCTAGCTGATTCAGTCTCTCGCTGTTCCAACTGCAGACACCATCTGTAAATGTGTGAGAGACCCTAAACTAGAATCGCCCAATTGATCCCTGCCCAAAATCCTGACCCACAGAAACCTTGAAAGGTGATAAAATTGTTTTGTTGTTTTAAGCTACTAAGTTTTATGATTATTTGTTAAAAAGCAATAGATAACTGGAACATACTTTGATAGCAGAAGTGAGTGCTATAATAAAAAAAAATACTCAAAACACGTGGCATTGGCCTTGGAACTGGACAGCAGATGGAAGAGAGAAGGGCCTGCAAGAAATTGTTAGTGAAAGCTGATGGGCCTGAAGAAATATGACTGTGTGGGCTTCAGAGAAATGATGATTAAGTTATTGGAAGGTAGAAATTCTTGTTATGTACCGGAAAAAAAAAATAGCAATACCATTGCCCATAGTGATGTTGAAAATAGAAAATATACCTAATAAAACTCCAACTACCTAGCTAAGAACATTTCCAATTAGAATACTGAAAGGAGCAACTGGCTTCCTTTTGCTTCTTTTTTTTTTTTTCTTCTGTTGCCCAGGCTGGAATGCAGTGGTGCGATCTCCGCTCACCACAACCTCCGCCTCCTGGCTTCAGGCGATTCTCCTGCCTCGGCCTCCCAAGTAGCTGGGACTGCAGGCACGCACCACCATGCCCAGCTAATTTTTGTATTTTTAGTAGAGACAAGATTTCACTATGTTGGCCAGGCTAGTCTCAAACTCCTGACCTCATGATCTGCCCCCACTCGGCCTCCTAAAGTGCTGGAATTACAAGCGTGAGCCACTGCACCTGGCCCCTTTTGCATCTTACAACACATGGACAGAGATAGATGAGTTTAAAAAGAAACTTCAAATTCAGCAAAATTTAGAGGAACTATATAAAAAAAAAAAAAGGCAACTTGCTGGGTTTGAAAATAAAACTATTTTGCATTCCCTGTCACTCCACAGAACAAAACAGTCTCAAAATAAGAAACAGTTTCAAGGGAAAAATAAAATACCAGGTATAGTCAGAAAGACTTGGTTTATAAGTAAAAGTAAGGGTGTGACTACAAAAACCCTTTAACACCAGTATTATGGTGCCTTCCACATCCTTTAAGACAGATAAAAGTCCTTCTAAAGATATTAAAGGCATATGTAGCTGACTTTCTCTGCTCAACAACATAACTACCAAAACCATTAGGGTGTTATCCCACCACAGCCTCACAGGGAATCCCTGGTAAAGAAGTGATTATTTCAAAAATGTAAGGGCATGGCTTTTGCTAATGGGGTAGATTATAAATTGATGCATAAGACACCCTCAAAATTTTAAAGCTTTAACACCTGGAACTGAAAGGAAACAAAGACAACAGAAAATTAAAAGTGACCTCTGGACACCCAAACTTCCATGCCCAAGAAAAGGCCAGAGGAAATTATCAGCTACAAATACAGGTCTTTTTTGGAAAAATAATGATGAATCAGAAGATGGAAACCAGAGAACAAACAGGAGGAGCCAAGCACCACAGAGAACAATTCCCAGGAGATGGACTGATTACTCTTTCAGCAAATGGCAAGATGACCAACTGGGTTTCAGTATGGAATATAACAGCCTCTCATTTTCCCTCTTTGGAAGAGAAAGAACTATAGAATTTTCCTATGCTTGCCCCATCATTGAATGTTTAGTGTACGAAAGGTAGATGACTTATCTCTTCAGTTCAAAGGTTTTCCAAAGAACCTCTAATTCAAAGGCTTTCAATATTCAAGAAGCCTTAGCCAAGGCGTCTTATCTGCGTCTGGAATTGATTTGGAAGACAAAATGCTGAACTTGAAACTGCATGCAGTAATGGAATGAGACTTGGGGGTCTTGAGGGCAGAAATGAGTGTAGTTTGCATGTAGGAGAGCTATATAAGTGGTTGTGGTTAGAGGATGGACTGTGGCAGATTACATTCTCCTAAGATGACCTCAATGATATTTCCCATTCCACATGTTGTTTCTTACATGTAACTCTGACACTCAAGCCTTGGAGTCTGTATTACCTCACCTTGAATTTCTGACCACGGCATAAATGCAGTTATCTGATTTCAGAGACTGGATCATAAAAGTCAATGCAGCTCTCACCTTGCTCATTATAATACAGTATTCTCTCTTTAAATATTCAGCTGCCATATATATTAGCAGTCTGACTGCCTTGGGGCTGCCATGCTATGAGGAAGTCCAAATTAGCCCATGTGAAGGGACCACATGGCCAGACTCTGAGGTTATATGAAAAGTGAGAGGTGTCTGACTAGCCCCAGCTACTTCAGCCACTTGCTATTCTAACTCTAGTCACTGTCTGACTGCAAATGCAGGAGATACCCTAACCCAGAAGCAAACAGCCAAACCTTACACAAATTCCTGACCCCAGAAACTGAAAAAGATCATAAAATTGTTATTGTGGTTTTAAGCCACTATGAATTTCAATGACTTGTTATACAGATAGAATTAACAGAAACAAAAAGCACCAATTACTAAACCTCATTTTGATTATATGTGAGAAATTTCACAGAAACAACTGAAAATAGCAATAGATACCTGGTAAAAAAAATTTAGAAAGAAAAGCAAAACATTTTCTTTCAATGACATTGTCTATAAATCTTTAGGAGAAACCATGAAATAAAACCAAAACAGGTTAGGTATTACATCATCTTTTTTTTAATACGATGACATTTTAAAAAGCAAACTGGCTCATGCCTGTAATCCTAGCACTATGGGAGGTCGAGGCAGTCGGATCACCTGAGGACAGGAGTTCCTGACCAGCCTGGCAGACGTGGTGAAACCCTGTCTCTACTAAAAATACAAAAATATTAGCCAGTATGGTGGCGCATGCCTGTAGTCCCAGCTATTTGGGAGGCCGAGGTGGGAGCATCACCTGAGCCCAGGAAGGCGGGCTGCAGTGAGTTGTCACCGCACCACTGCACTTCAATCTGGGTGACAGGATGAGACCCCGTCTCAAGAAAGAAAAAAAAAAGGACATTAATATTTTATTTATTAAAATGAAAAGAGTTCAGAATTGATCACCAAATTATCCAAGTCTCCAAACAAAAACCTAAATCTCTGAGAACGCTCAAGGACATTTCCTAGACAGAGTTAATGGTTCTGTCCTCCTTCACACCCAATCAGTATTCTGCATCCTATCTATATTCTGGCTGAGGACACACGCCCCTCCTACTCACCTGCTCCACCGCCAAAGCCCATCCTGAGGAGACCTTGGAGCCTGTAGTAGCCCAATACCTTTTGTGGCACGTTAAATAAGAAACTGGAAGTTTCGTCCTTGTAAAGTCTGTTGGCTCTTTACAATTAGTGAAGTGGTCTCCTGGCTATATCTTGGTCTATATGTAATCTGTCTGACTCAGAGCACAACTGAGAAAACAGAATGCAATAAACGCCAAAATATTTGTTCCAAACCCTTTACTGTTCATTTCCCTTAACTTCTCTGTTGCTAGGTAAAAATAAATGTGTGTCTATTTGTGTGTTTGGGAGAGTGGTAGGAATCAGGCAATTATCTGCAGTTACAAAAATTAACTCACTGAATGCTTATTATGTTCCCTGCCTATGCTAGGAGATTTGGGGACATACAAAGGTACAAACTATAAACGCTGCTCTGAAGCAAGTTTCAATGCAGCTGGGAAGACTAATCTAACTAGCAAAAAAAAAAAAGAATTATAAAATAAAACAATTAAGTGCTAAACTCTGCCTTAATCAGGTATTAGAGCTTTACTCAGGCTTCACAGAAAATGTGCAAAGGAAAAAGTAAGAAATACAGCAAAGAGATCACGTTAGGAACATAAAAGGAGTCTACAAAAGGCAGAAAACAGGTAAGTCAGCCTGCATCAGTGATTTCAGGACAGAGTTGGGAAGGCAATGAGGGATACATGAGGAGTCCTGAAAGCTAGTCTGACAAGGGCTGCAGGGAGTAAAGGCAGCTGAAATAAGATTCAGCATGAAGAAAATAATATTTGAAATGACTCTTCTATAAAAAATGAATGTTTAAAAATGTTATAAGTAAAATTAAATACCAAGCTAAAAATAGTTTTAGAAATAGAGCCATGTATTAATAGCCTTAAAATACAAAGAGCACATATAAATTGGAAAGAAAAATATTAAATAATGGACAAGATCATACAATACACAGAAGAGAACCATAGCCATAAAAATAATCACTAACTTCACTGGTGATCAAATAAATAAAAATTAAAACAACAAAAGTTTCTGTTAAGTAAATCAGTATAATTTTTAATAATATTCAGTGCTCAAGGGTATGCAGCAAAAAGCACATTCTTATACTGCTGTTAGAAGCATGAATTGACATAAACATCCTGGAAAGCAATTTGGATGCACGAATGAAGTCTTTAAAATGTTGACATCTTAACCACTTTTTTCTTAGTATCTATTTTGTAAAAATTTATCCAAAGCAAGGACCATAAATTCCAAGACTGAATTCTGAATTCAGTAAATGAATTCCACATAATCAAAGAGTAATCACTACCATTTACCATAATGATACTGATAGTGATTTAGTACCTACTGTGAACTGGGTTGTATGAAAATGCTATTACTGATAGGGATGGGGACAGAGAAATTCTAGGCAGAAAGGGCAGCGAAACCCCACCCTCAGTCGCAAAGCCTGAAATGGAGGCCCAAAGTGAGAACTTCTATCCCTGTTTACCTGCTCAAATGTTGCCTTTTCCTAAACCACCCACGGCCCTGCCCTGCCCTATCCTGTGCTTATAAAATCCTCAGACTCAGCCAGTAAATGGGGCTACAGTTGGACATCAGAGGGAAGCAGCTTGACTTCAGAGGGACAGCTTGACAGCGTAACTTCGGAGAAGAATCTGGCTGGAGATGGTCAGACTTCAGGGCACAATTACTACCCACCCTGTGCCCTTTTCAGCTTCTCTTCCCACTGAGAGCCACTTTCATCGGCAATAAAACTCCCCACAGTTACCAACCTTCAATTCATTCATGTGACTTCATTTTTCCTGGACACCAGACCAGAGCTTGGGAGCCATTACTGTGGATACAAAAAGGCTGTCACATTGGCCCTTTGCCCTCACTGGCAGAGGGCAGTCACCTCACGCAAAAGGGTGAAGGGCCCATTGAGCTGTTAACATTTGAGCCATCCACAGATGGCAGAGCTCAAAGAGCACTGCAACACACCCTCTGGGGTTTCAGAGGGTCATAGGCACCCCCACCTAGATGCTGCACAGGGCCACACAGAGTTTGCTACTGCTGGTGCCCAAAAGCAGCTGACTGGATCCCATATTCACTTGCCTACCTGCTTCCTCCCACAAGGGGTTGAGCATGATGAGTCGAGTAAATGGAGTTTGTTCCTGCCAGCACCCAAAAGCGCTCACTCTGCTTCCGGCACTCATTTGCTCACACACTCCCTCCCACAAGCGGTAGACAGGGCAGGGCTGAGTAAATGAGGCACCCCTGTCCTGAGTCCCTTGAAGGTGTCAAGAAAATATCCTGCTTCATTACCATAATAATTCTAATATTTAAATAATTTAAGGCCAGCATTATCTCTATTTCATAAATGGAGAAACTGAATAGTATCAAGTTACAAATCCATAAAAAGTTATATTCAGAGCTGAAACTTGCATAAGTCTGACTTCAAAGTTTGTACTCTTTCCACTGTTTATATGCTCACTCATAATTATAACCACTTACAAGACCAAAAAAAATGGAAGAAACCTAAGTGACCAATGATGAAATATTATGCAAATATTCAAAGTATATTTAAAGTAAAATTTAGAAACTTGAGATAAGTTCAAGGTAAAATATAAGAATATTACAAAATCAAATTACAGAAACACATATGCAATATAATATTATGAACATGTATGGGCATGTACACCTAGGAAAGGTAATGAAAAAAAAAATGAACCAAAATGTTATCTGTGGTTATATGAAGTAATGGAACTAATGAATATTTCATTTTTCCCTTATAGTGTCTATATTTTTCAAATGTATTAAAATGAGTATTTATTTAAAAATCATAATAAAGTTATCTTTTTAAAGAAAGAGCAAATAAACAACTTAATGTTACACCTAGCAAGAGAAGAAACTGAACACAAATTATACATTTTAAGTAGATTTGATTCTTCCCAAAATACTCAGTAAAGAAGAGAAGAGTTCATGTTATCCAATGAATTGATTATAGTTTTCCTTTGTGATCATTTATTGCGGGAAAAATAAGCAGACTATTAAGAGGTAAATAAGAACGCTGTACATACTATGATTTGCAATGATACTGTTAAGTTTGAATAAGTAGTTCCTCCATTTCCTTTATTGATTCTGAGAACAAATTTATATTAAATGATCACTCAAACCATCAACATAAATACAATACAACGTAATGTCAAAATTAAATGAATTTGCAGTCATTTAAGAGGCTCATCATTATTTTTAAATAAGATATTACTCTTCTACAACTTTTATTTATAGCATCTCTGTCTAGAACATGAAAAATTTAAGGAGAAAAACTACCTATACTAGTTTAAAATTATAGGAATATATAAGAAATAAACTGTCCAAACTTCCAATTTCATGGTCATAAATGCATTTAATGAGATCATATTTTTTTAGATTAATCTTGAAATTTATGGATGAATATACTAGATGCTTAAAAAGCTCATATATTGTTATTTAAAAATCTTAAATATTCTAGTAATGTTAAATATTGAAAGCAATAAGTCTATCAATAAATAAGCAGTAAGAGGAAAAAGAGTTATTAGATTTGATATTTGTGATGACAGGCTAAGATCAGGAAGAGAAGTAGACAGGGAGTACCGCCTGCAATTGAGGCATCTCTGAATTAAATTAAAATACTGTATGTTTAACCATCACACTTTCATTGCAATATGAAACTTAGCACTACAATTAATTGACATGGGTGACAGATGATGAGTCTGAACTATTTTTCCTTAAAGTGATAAGTAAAATAATAACCTACCCTTAGTAGGTTTTATTTTTAGCAGTGATTAATTCAATTAATACATATGTTGTCAAATGCCAATGGGATACACTCTTTTCCAAGCAACAGACCTACTCATAATTTTTTTCATTCAAGTGAATCTTAACTCTTCTAAAATGCATCCATTACCACACGAAAAAAAGTTATTTTTATTTATCATATTTCATGGTCCAGTTCTCTTATTTCACAAGTACTGAAACTGAGTCCCAGATTCCAAAACTTTGAAACTTAAGTAATTCATCAAATGTAAAAACCATTATTTATATTGCTGCACCACCATTTTAGGTAGCACTGAGGGGGAAAAAAGCTGTAATTGGTGTACGATGTCATTAGGACAAATCCCAAATTCAGTGACTGTAAAATGTATTAAGACTGTGTGTCTTAGGAGCAATTAGTGAATAGTTAATTTTAATGAATTTAAAAAGTTCATCAAAAAATGTAACTTAAAGGACTATAAAAAAGTGTTCAGTAGCACGATGAAGCAACTATAGTTAAAAATTATTGCATATTTCATAATAGCTACAAGAGAAGATTTGGAATGTTCCCAAGACAAAGAAATGATAGGTGTTTCAGGTGATATATATCCCAATTACTGAGATTTAATCATTATATATTGTATGATTCTATCAAAATATCACATATACCCCATAAATACGTACAACTTTTATGTACCCATAAAAATTAAAAATAAAAAAAACCTTTAAAACAGAAATGAACAGGCCGGGCACGGAGGCTCATGCCTGTAATCCCAGCACTTTGGGAGGCTGAGGTGGGCAGACTGCCTGAGGACAGGAGTTCCTGACCAGTCTGATCAACATGGCAAAACCCTGTCTCTACTAAAAACACAAAAAGTAGCAGGGCATGGTGGCGCATGCCTATAGTCCCAGCTATTCGGGAGGCTGAGGCAGGAGAATTACTTCAGCTCAGGAAGTGGAGGTTGCAGTGAGCCAAGGTTGCACCACTGCACTCCAGCCTGGGTGACAGAGAGTGAAACTTGATCTCAAAAAAAAAAAAAAAGAAAGAAAAGGAGAAAGAAATAAACAGCAGAAGTAAGATCTTGTAATTGGCATAACTACAGATAAATCAGCAATTAATATTCAATAGAATATCCTAGTACTTTAAGAGAAGAGACTGAATTACTGTCAGATTAAACTACTAAACATTCTAAAAAAAGCTTTTTAAAATAAAACAAGATATATAACAAAAAATAATCTTGGCTTATAAGTAACTAAGAAGTTAATCCTTAATTATAACTCTAAAGAACAGTAAATACTAAACCTTTTAAAAGTATAAGAAACATTAAAAAATTCATGAAAGTATCACCCTTTTTACATGTAAGGAAACATAAGACAACCAGAACACTACGATCATTAATTCTTTGTTAGATTTTTAAACTTAAAGATATAATTATTGGACAAAGTTAGAATATTTCCATTTATAAATATTTCTTAGGCAAATACCATCTGCCAGACACTGCTATGAGAACTAAAGATACAGAAGAGAATGAAGCAGACAAAATCCCCTGCCCAAATGAAGCCTATCTTCCACTGGGGAAGACAAATAATAAAAAAACATTCACAAGTGAAATATATAGTGTATTAGTGATAAATGCTAAGAAGAAAAATGAAGCAGGAGAAGGAAGATTTCTGCTATACTGACTCTGCCATTCCACCAAGAACATAAATTCTTAATCCTAAAATCCTTAAAATAATATTTTTAAAATAATCAGGACTTTATTAGGCTAAAAAAGAGAAGAAAAGGCATTTTAATAGCTACACATTTTCTGAGAATATTACCCAATGTTAAAATAAAGGCTTTCAGGTTCTGAACAGAACAAACAGTCCAATCTACTAGCCCAGACACTGCAGGCTTCTAAACAAGCATCTTAACGACAGAATGCAATCACAGTGATGGGTGGAAGACAGCAGATCATTTAGAAAACTCAGGATATGGACAGGCGCGGTGGCTCACAGCTGTGATCCCAACACTTTAGAAGGCCAGGTCGGGCAGATCACGAGGTCAAGAGATCGAGACCATCCTGGCCAAAATGGCGAAACCCCATCTCTACTCAAAATACAAGAAATTAGCCAGGCCTGGTGGCGGCCGCATGTAGTCCCAGCTACTTGAGAGGCTGAGGCAGAAGAGTCGCGTGAACCCAGGAGGCAGAGGTTGCAGTGAGCCGAGATCACGCCACTGCACTCCAGCCTGGCAACAAAGCAAGACTCCAGCTCAAAAAAAAAATAAATAAACTCAGGATGTATAGACAAACTATGCCTATCTAACTTGTGGAAAATTCACCAAAAAAGGAACAGGGTAAAGCTGGGAATTGTGGATACAAAATCAGGGAAATCTGGCAGCAGAAACAGGGTAGAGTTGGATCCCAGGGAATATGGCAAAGACCTTCCTACTACATGATAATACATGAGAATATGTAGGCAAATCCCTATCTTTTTCCTACATATGAGTATTATACAAAAATACCACATTCCTTGGGAAAAAAGAACAAGAGTACAATAACATAATGCTACCAATGGTAAAACTCCCTCACCACGATCTTAAATTCTCGTTACAGAGTAGCAGAGAATACAGCCTGGAGCTATCTCAAACATCAGAGGCACAGAGGCTGTGTTCCTGCTACCTGCCTTGGAAAGTTTTAGCATAAGGATCAACTTCAAAACTAAATTAAGAAGTATAAACTCACTTTGGGTTTGCTGCTTCTCCAATAGTCCCCCATAAACACATTTAAGTTGCTAACAAGCAGTGCAAATTTTCTCATTGACATTCGGCTGTCTGATAAAGTAGAATATCTAATTGTTAAATAAACATATTTTCCCCAGAATTCAATATAGCATTTTCATTAAAAAATGTTTAAACTACAACCGATAAAAATAGCTTTCTTAAGTTTGCCCCATGATTAAACAAAGAAAAAAAATCTATTTACTTATCACGTCCCAGAGCTGAGCAATGTTCCTCCAGGTGCAGCCTCACTGAGATCTTGCCATAAAGAGTAAGGAAGACAGGAGGCAGGATGCAGCCACCATCACTAGTAAGCTTTAATCACTTTAGTCTTTGGCTACCTTTTCATCTCTGAGCAAATAAAGCATATATACCAAGGAAAGTATTATTAAGTAATGATGTCTGGAGAGATGCTAGGGAAGTCCAAAGATGACAAAAAGTAAAAGAAAGAAAAAGTCCCTGAATGTAAAGTTACCAGCATAGTTTATATTGTGTAACTAACAAGAAAAGTAATCAAACTACCAAAATGTTATCACTGCTTTCAAGAAGATAACCTCAAAGTGAGATAAGAAAATAGTCATTCTTACAGAATGTGCCATATCTCATGTACTCTAATAACTTTCTGGATATTATTTATTTTAAGCTATTATAGTTCTATGATATGAATAGAGAATTCTTACTGTTTTATTAAGTGAAGAAAAAAAATCTCTTTCATGTGGCCATAAACACTTGCAAATGAAAGTTACCTATTCCAGGCCAGGCACGATGGCTCATGCCTGTAATTCCAGCACTTTGGGAGGCTGAGGCAGGCAGATCACTTGAGGTCGGGAGTTCAAGACCAGCCTGTTCAACATGGTGAAACCCTGTCTCTACTAAAAATACAAAAAATTAGCTGGGCATGGTGGCGCGCACCTGTAATCCCAGCTACTCGGGAGGCTGAGGCAGGAGAATCACTTGAACCCAGGAAGCAGAGGTTGCAGTGAGCCAAGATCATGCCACTGTACTCCAGCCTGGGTGATAAACTCCAGCCTGGGTGATAGAGCAAGACTCTATCTCAAGAAAAAAATAAACAAAAGAAAAAGAAAGAAAAGAAAAGAGACATCTATTCTACAATAGAAGAAAAGAGAATATAGTTACTGAAAGTTACTTTACAATAAATGTGGTTGGTATGTATAATAATCTCTAACAACAGGGTCCTATTTGTGACAGTCCCTACTTTCTGAACAGCTATGGTTGTATGCAGCTTTCTCAATTCAAATACCACCAATCATTACCCTAAGAAGATGTTAAAGGTGTTTCTACTTCTACTTAGCAGAGTTGGAGACGGCACAAAAGGCTTACAAAGGCTTTCTTATATAAAAATATATGAGGAAACTATCCCTTAATTCCATAGTTTTATTTTTCCGTAAACTTATAAAACTTGACTATACAACAACTTTGGATATACTTTGTCATAAATTCCTATCTCCTTCCTACATATGAGTATTATATAAAAATAGCTCAGACACTTGGTTGTCTTGCTTCCTCTTGTGACCTCCAAGGTAAAATAACTATTCCATTTCAGGCTGACTAATATTTCCCCAAGGCCCCTCTCTCTCTTCATGGAACTTCTAGAATTTGCTCCCTAACTGCTCCATTACCATCTCTTAGGGAACAGCTAGTTGTGTTAATGAAAATGTTCCTGTATAAATCTACCATATCAAGCACTTGTCAACAATTTCAAATAACCTAATGTTAGTCATCAACTTAGGTTTTCAACTCTGATGTACAGTTTAAATTAAAGCCAGTAAAATGAAAAAAAAAAATCAGATATGAAAGTTAAGTCATAAGCTCTCTTGAGAATATGTACACATACAGACATAGGCAAGTGAAGGCTATGCAATTTCCCAGTTACTGGAGGATTTTCCACAGAGTTGAGTATAGAGTTCATTGCTTAAAGAACATCCACTTCATAATGGATTTCTCATTGAAAGAAGTATTGTGACCAATTTTTAAATCTGCATTTTTTTCTTTATTGTTTGTACTTTGAATAAGCAGTCATATGTCTTTTTCTTATAGCAAAAATTTTACATTAGTTTTTCCATGGGTACTTAAATGTTCTACTTTCTTCTGAAACTGAACTATCATTCACTGCAATTACTCCTGATGCTATTTTTGTTCCTAACATTATATTTTTTATTCTTCTGATAATTTTTAGAGAAAAGCAATTAAAACATTTTACAATTTAAATATTTATAAGTAGGTTATATGAGAAGAATTCTCACTTTTACTTAGGTAGGTTTAAAGCTAATTTTAGCTCCAACATGTGTTCTCATGCAATGTATTCCCAGAACAAGAAAAATTACCAGGGCTGTAAATCAGAAACAACACAGTACTAGTTATCCAACAAAGTTGTGTTATTGCCACTTAACATGTGGTGAGAAAGATACAACAACATGGTATATATCAACTTTCATCCCATTTCAAAAGTCAATATTTAAACTAAGGGTATGCAAAGCCACAGCTCGGTATTGCAAGATTCAAAATCTTTTTTTTCACAACTGTATGGTGGCATGTCCATTCTCTCTAAGTGCTCTCCTGGCTAATGCTTTCCCTATGTGCCAATGAACTTGCTTTCCAATGTTTCTTTATCTTTTCCAATTCTACAAATGTTTCACTGTTGGAACACAGTGATGTTGCCTTAAATACTGATCAGAGCTGTTGAGTGCCTTAAGATGTGTTTATCATATCAATACTCCTATGCATATGTGTAAACATGAGAACTCATACACACATAAACACACACACTCATACACACACTCACACACACAATTTACTCTTTCAGTCTAAATCAAAATACATTTTATTTGAAACACATTCATCAGGAAGAACACTTCTTCAGTGTACTGCCAGATAAATTCAGGACCTCAAATTTGAAAACCTTTAACAAAAGTTATTAATTTTCTATGTTTTCTCCAATCTCTTTCAATGTGTTTAAACTGGGGGAAAATTAATTTGTAGACAAAGCAAAAAATAGCTTATAACTTTGTAACTTCAATTTGGAATATCTTATATAACCCAGGCCAGAAAATAAATGGATTTGCATGGAGTCTTTGGAATACTTACATCTTTTTTGGAGTGGGGAGGATGGGGAGCTCACCTTAGATTTCTCCAGTTATAAGAAATGCCATAAAGAGTTAAGCCTGGTGGAATGCCTATTATGTGCAAGGCTTTTGATATATGTTAGCTCAACTAATACAACAATATATGCAAGAAATATGAGATGAGAACTCTGTAGGTAAGCAGATAAAGCTAACTAAGGTGACAATAAAATATGCTATGTACAGTGTTCCAACAGAATATATACAACTTTCATAAGGTAAATAATGTACATATGGCAAAACTGTGTCTTATTATTTTAATTATTTAGGATATTTAAAGTAAGCAAAATAGGTAGAGGTTAACGTCTGACCAATCCACTTGCTAAAATATATGCAGCTGAGTAGTACTGGGAAGCTTTGCACATCAAGTTCTAGTTTATGTGCTGTGGACAATAAAGTGATAGATGCAAAACACAGAGGCATAGCGGAAGATTTCTTAGATGAGTTAGAAGTTGGCATGGTCTTGAAAGAAATTCAGATTAGAATAGGCAGGGGCAAGGGTACTCCAGTAGGAGAATATCATTTGTGTGAGGACCAAGGGCTGGAATATACCTGAAACTTTTAAATATACTAATATAGCTAGAAGGGAACACTGAAAGCATTTAAGACAAAACTCTCATTTCAAAGATAAGAAAACCAAGTCTCCAAGTGGTTAAATGGCTTTCCCACAGCTACAGGCAGGGCCTGATGAAAAACACTGCTAACCTGCTGTAAAAGCCAATGTTATTTCCATTCTATCAGTGGCTTCCCATCCATCTTTAACCATGAGGCCCTAGGGATTCAACAAAGCCTAGTGGAGACTCAGAAGGAAAAATGGCATCTCTGCTTTAATCCATTTTACATATTATATTTCTGATAAGATTTATTTGAAGAAAGATTCTTTCTCTGTTAACAAAGCACTCTTCAAGTCCTCATCAGTGATTAATCAACATTGTTGAGTTATGTGCTATGGGACACAGACACAGCTATAGAAGAAAAAAGTCTTTGCCAAACCTACAGCTAGTATCATACTGAAAAGGGAGTAACTGAAAGCCTTTCCTCTAAGATCAGAAACAAGACAAGGATATACACTTTTACCATTCTTATTCAACGTAGCACTGGAAGTCTTGGCCAGAGCAATTAGACAAGAGAAAGAAAGAAAGGGCACACAAACTGTAAAGGAGGAAGTCAAATTATCTTTGTTTGTAGGTGATATATTTAGAAAGATTCTACTAAAATTCTACCAAAATTCTATTAGATTCAAAATTCTACTGAAAATTCTGCCAAAAAACTATTAGAACTGAAAAATTCAGTAAAGTCGCAGGATACAAAATTAACATTCTATAATCAGTAGCATTTATATATGCTAACAGCTAGCAATCTAAAAAAGAAACCAAGAAAGCAATTCCATCTACAATAGCTACAGATAAAATAAAGTACCAAGGAATAAACTTAACCAAAGAAGTAAAAGTTCTCTACAGTGAAAACTGTAAAACATTTATGAAAAAACTGAAGATAATACAAAAAAAGAAACATATTCCACGTTCATGGATTTGAAGAATCAGTATTACTAAAATGTACATATTATCCAAAACGACCTATAGATTTAATGAAATCCCCATCAAAATATCAATGACATTCTTCACAGAAATAGAGAAAATCCTAAAACTTACAAGGAACCACAAAAGACAGAGAATAGCCAAAAAAAAATCCCAAAAGAACAAAGCTACGGGCATCACATTACCTGATTTCAAATTATATTACAACACTATAGTAATGAAGAAAGCATAGTACTGGCATAAAAACACACAGGTCAGTGGAAAAGAACAGAGAACCCATAAATAAATCCACACATTTATAGTCAACTCATTTTCTATAAAAGTACCACGAATATACAATGGGGAAAGGACAGTCTCTTCAATAAATGATGCTAGAAAAACTGGTTATTCATATGCAGAATAATGAAACGAGATCCCATCTTGTGCCATATATAAAAATCAAATAAAAATGGATTAAAAACTTAAATGTGAGACCTGAAACCATGAATAACTATCAGAAAACATTGGGGAAATGCTCCAGGATGTTGGTCAGGGCAATTTTTTTTTTTTTTTTGTCTAAGACCTCAAAAGCACAGGCAACCAAAGCTAAAGTAGACAAGTGGGATCATACCAAGCGGCAAAGCTCCTGCATAACAAAATAATTAGCAAAGTGAAGAGATATCCTACAGAATGGAAAAAAAATTATAAACTATTCATCTGACAAGGGATTAATAACTAGAAGATACAAGGGATTCAAACTCAATAGGCAAAACAACAAATATTAAGAACAATAATAATAATCCAATTAAAAATGGGCAAAAAACATGAACAGATATTTTTCAAAAGAAGACATACAAATGTCCAACAGATACATTTTTAAAAGCTCAATATCACTAATCGTCAGAAAAATGCAAATCAAAACCACAACGAGATATCATCTGTACCGCAGTTAAAATGGCTTATACAAAACAGGCAATAATGGATGCTGGTAAGAATGTGGAGAAAGGAGAATGCTAGCACACTGCCAGTGAGAATGTGAATTAGTGCAGCCATTATGGAGAACAGCATGAAGATCCCTCAAATAACTTAAACTAGAACTACCACAAGATCCAGCAATCCTACTGCTGGGTATATATCCAAAATAAAAGAAATCAGTATACAGAAGAGATAGCTACATCCCCATGTTTACTGCAGCACAATTCATATTAGCCAAGACCAACCTAAGTGTCCTTCAACAATGAATGGATAAAGAAAATGTGGTACATATACACAATGGAATATTACTCAGCCAGACAAAATAATGAAATCCTGTCATTTCCAATAACATGGATGGAACTGGAGGACATTATGTTAAGTGAAATAAGCCAGGCACAGAAAGTTAAATATGGCATGTTCTCATTCATATGTGGGAGCTAAAAAAAAAAAACTGATCTCATGGAGTTAGAGAGCAGGATGATGGTTACCACAAGCTAGTAAGGGTAGTGGAGAGAAAAAATTAAGAGATGTTGATTAATGGGTATAAACATACTGTTAGAAAGAATAAGATC
>NW_012113475.1:6721474-6761520 GCF_000951035.1 Colobus angolensis palliatus | reverse complement strand
CTGTACCGCAGTTAAAATGGCTTATACAAAACAGGCAATAATGGATGCTGGTAAGAATGTGGAGAAAGGAGAATGCTAGCACACTGCCAGTGAGAATGTGAATTAGTGCAGCCATTATGGAGAACAGCATGAAGATCC
Source organism: Colobus angolensis palliatus (assembly GCF_000951035.1). Taxonomy (NCBI): domain Eukaryota; kingdom Metazoa; phylum Chordata; class Mammalia; order Primates; family Cercopithecidae; genus Colobus; species Colobus angolensis. Next base: position 6,761,382 of record NW_012113475.1, on the reverse strand, counting down.
CTCAAATAACTTAAACTAGAACTACCACAAGATCCAGCAATCCTACTGCTGGGTATATATCCAAAATAAAAGAAATCAGTATACAGAAGAGATAGCTACATCCCCATGTTTACTGCAGCACAATTCATATTAGCCAAGACCAACCTAAGTGTCCTTCAACAATGAATGGATAAAGAAAATGTGGTACATATACACAATGGAATATTACTCAGCCAGACAAAATAATGAAATCCTGTCATTTCCAATAACATGGATGGAACTGGAGGACATTATGTTAAGTGAAATAAGCCAGGCACAGAAAGTTAAATATGGCATGTTCTCATTCATATGTGGGAGCTAAAAAAAAAAAACTGATCTCATGGAGTTAGAGAGCAGGATGATGGTTACCACAAGCTAGTAAGGGTAGTGGAGAGAAAAAATTAAGAGATGTTGATTAATGGGTATAAACATACTGTTAGAAAGAATAAGATCGAGTTTCTATGTTTCCATAGCACAATATGGTGACTATAGTTAAGAACAATTTATTATATATTTCAAAATAACTATACAAGTGAAATTGAAATGTTGCTAACACAAAGAAATGATCCATGTTTAAGGTGATGGATATCCCAATTACACTAATTTGGTTATTACACATCGTATACTTGTATCAAAATATCACATGTATTCCCACAAATATTTACAACTATTATGCATTCATAAAAATTAAAAAGTTTTAAAGTATGTTAAATAAACTAATTTATAAATGAATAGGAAATAATATTAGCACGCTTCAGTATGGAAAGAACATAGAAAATCATAAATGGCAAGCAAAAATGTTATGACCTGATGCTCCAGGAAACAGAATCATTGAAAGTTTTTGATTACAGGAGTGACACAGCATAAACTCTGTTTAGGAAAGCTTGCCATGTTATAGTACAACTAATAGATAAATAATGGAATTTCAAATGATTTAAGGAAGTTTTTAATGAAGCAGTGAAAGTAGATTAAATATGAGGCAAAAATATGTACCTGATAAGGGATCAGCATGAATACAGAAAAAAAGAATGCTAAAAGAGACATTTTCAAGATGAAATCAGTGAATAGGCTATCTCAGAGATCAGCAAATATTTTCTATAAAGAATCGGGTTTTGCCAGCCATGTGGTCTCCAATAAAGCTACTCAACTCTCCACTGTAGCAGAAAAGCGGCCATTGTCCTAGACAACACATAAACAAATGAGGGTGGCTGAATTTCAATAAAATTTCTTATATATAACAGGCAGGGGGTTAGATTTGGCCTGTAGACCATCATTTACTGACTCCTGAACCAGATACAGCTGGGGAGGGACAGTGGCTCAGTCACTGGTATGTTCCACCATGAATAACTGAAAACCTAAAATAGCAGTGCTAAACAAAAGTTTAGCTCACTCTCGTTCTAAACAAAATCCACAGATAACAGACAGGTCTGTTATGGCAACTCCACAATTATGAAAGACTCAAGCTCCTTCTATACCATTATTTCACCATCCTTAACATGTGACTTCTAGCACTTGGTTCAAGGTATGAACTTGAGTTTGAGCCATGAAATGAGCATTCCAGCAAGCAGGAATGAAGAAGGGTACAAAAGGGCATGCCCTTCATCTTAAGGACAAATCTGTAATTTGCAAAACATTTCTGCTTGGCTAGTTGTATACTGTCATATAAAAGCCAAAAAGGATCACACTTGTTTCAAAGCAAGTGGCTCAATATCTTGAGCTTTTATCATTCATTCTCTCTAAATAAAAAAATATATATATACATATATTTTTTTTCATACACCTCTTGATTGTTAGCCTGTATAAAATTTCTTATTGGCTGAAAGCTACTCAATAAACTGTTTTCCTTCTGTCTGTAGTAATAAAACTATACAACACTATAAACATTTTCCATGTTAAACTCCAAGATATTTGGATTTCTGGCTAGAAACAGTAGAGCTTTTGTTTTTAAAATTAAAGCAGACCCTTAGACCTAATTTACCTCAGAATGCCAAATATTTTTCTCCTCTGTTATGCTCTAACATTACTATCACCTATTCCAAAAACACATGACTTATGACTACATAAGAAACCAATAGTACCATCTCTGGGTGGTCCCTGAAAATGGCTAATTGATATAAAGAATAGAAAAAAACAAGAATGTCTGAAGATAAGTATCTCTTAAAGGGTCTAGAATACAGGAGATTTATGCTGTGAAATTATGTTTATGGTAAACAAGAGTCTTAATACTACAGCTGTACCAAGAAGATGCTTCACAGAGCACTGGTAATACAAATAGGACGTTTCCTTTTATTGAAATAATTTGACTTTCCTTAAAAGATAACTTATGACTAAAGCTGCCATCTTAAAACATGAAGATTTACTACGTTTTTGGACCTTCATATTGGTAAAAAGAGATAATAAATTCCAGATAGTTCTAATTAGATAAAGGGGTTGGTCTTTAGGACCATGCTGTAATTCAATATGTGTTGACACTAACTCTCAATTTAAACAATAATTGAAAGGATTTTATGCTTTACTTTGACACTGAAAACATGCAGATAATTTGATTAACATTTAAATCTTTGAACACTAATTTTTAAATGGCCTCTCACACTGACCTTTTAATTTTTTACTTTTAAGGGGATTTCAAAAATAATAAATAGTGCACAAAACTTTTCAAATTGCCACTAAAATCATACTCTCTACCCTAGATCTTATTTCAGATATATCTCAACTCACATAATATTTTTATTACCTGACATTTTAATCAAAGATCAAAAACTTCACTGGCCAAAGCATTTCCAAAGCTCTGTGAAGTAAATTAACTTTATGAAATTGAACCCAACTACATATTTTGTAATGAAATTTTATATTACATTTCAAGAAAAAATGCTGTCCTTATAAAGATAGCCAATGTGGCTCAGACAATAATAATGGTAAAAATATGTAAAAGAAATGTGAGAAGTAAGAAATATTTTAATAAACCCAAAGCAATATTCAACTTTGAGGAGTCTCTGCAAAATGCTTACTGACTCATGGATTACCAATGAGTCCATCCTGACTGAGTCCGGGAAGGAGACTTACCTTACAATGTTATCAGGCAGAAGGCAAAGGGAGAGGTGAGGTGGGAATAATTTGAACATATTGTTTCAAGGTGTTCTACATGTCTCATAAGACTGTACTACTTCAACTACCTTAACATTATCATGGATTGCTAACAGGATCATTTAAAATGCTTTGCAAAAGATATTTCATTCCACAAGTAATGTGTAAATGAATGCTTACTTTTTACACTAAAAATATACAGAAATTCGTAGACTAAAAATGCATATGATCCTCCTAAAATTCTTTCTGTGTCCCCCTCCAGTTCTGTAATCTTTAATATGGACTCCCCATCACTAGGAATATAGAGTTAAAACACCTTTTCGTGGCTTTCAAGCGACCCTAAAATCTGGCCTCCCTTATCCTACTGACACTTACCCTCTCAAGACTTCCACACTTCAGGCTCTTTTCCAGCCAAATCAGCTTCCTCGTGTTTCCAACTATATATACCATGCTCATTTCAAAATCAAGATTTTAATCATTGTTTATAACTCCTGACCTGTAATCATTTTGCTTAAATTTGCACTACCATCCTCATTCCCTAGTTAAAACCCTAATGTTCTCACATGAACCCGTGACCACTTCAGCCTGAGTCCTCTTATTTCAGAGTACAGAGATACAGGTTACCTACACTACTAACTATGACACCAGACACCATCAGAGCATCCTTATAATAAGAAATACACATTTCCGAATAATGACTAACACTGTGGACCTACTGTTATGAGCTGAATTGTGTTCATCAAAATTCGTATGATGAAGTCTCAGAATATTACAGTATCTGTAGACAAAGCCTTTAAAGAGGTAATTATGTTAAAACAAGGCTGTTAGGGTGGTCCCTAATCCAACATGACTGGCGTTCTTATAAGAAGAGATTAGGAGACAGAAGGAGACACCAGAGAGATGACATTCACAGAGGGACAATGATGAGAACAAGCAGCAAGGGTAGCCAAATGAAAGCTAAGGAAAGAGGTCCCACAAGAACCCAACCCTATGGGCTTCTTGATCTTGGACCTCCAGCCTTCAGAACTGTGAGAAAGTTAATCTGTTGTTTCAGCCACCCAGTCTGCAGTATTTTGTTAGGGTAACCCTAGTAAGTAATACACCTGCCATATGCCCAGACAGTGTATAAAATGTCTTACTTATGTAATACTTTACTCGTCAACACAGCTCTGTACGGAAGGTGTGCTTATTATCCAAGGAAAGGGAAAGAAATGAAGTAATCTGCTCAAGGTCTCACAGATACATACTAGAGCCTAAGACTGCTTTATTTTAAAGGTCATTATATTATCCACCATGTTGTATTAATCATATGTGAATGATCCAAATGGAACACTATTATTGCTTATTCTGCTTTCTTAGGAGAATGCTGATAAACGATGATGGATTGAGAACTAGAAAACTTTTTTTAATCTTTTATTCCATACATTTTTAAGAATATATATAGTAGTCAGTTTCCAAAGTTAATAGCCTATGAATCAACACACATATGTTCATCTTGATTCCATCCATATTATGCTTATTTCGTATCAAACACGAGTGATAATCCACCATACACAACCTAATAAAAAGGTTACCATATTTCACTGATGCAAAAACCTGTATTTTTTACATTTTTAATATATTTGAAAAAGATACATCTTACAGTCAGTAACATTTATCAACACCATAGGCAAATCGAAACAATTCTTAGATCTCAGAGTTGATATACTTTAATTCACTAACTGAAGTTATACGTTGTCTCTGAGACTTACATAAAAATGAATCATCACAATACCATCTATGATTCTATGATGCATTCCTGCGATAAGCTAAAGGAACAGCAGAAAGGTTGGGCCAGTTGAAGAAAAATATTTCTCACCTAAAGTTGCAGTGCAAACAATGGGGAAAGAAGAGGCAAAAAAAGAAAAGAAAAGAAAAGGGCACATGAAATTGCAAACAGCACCACAAGTAATAGAGCTCATTTTAAACATCCTAAAGTCTTGTAAGGAAAAAAAAAAAAGACAAAAAGAAAAAGCCACAAAAAATGTTTCCATACATTCTCCCACACACATGTTGCAAAAGGGGAAAAAACCACCAAACAGGAGGCAGACTCTGTACACAGTGTGTCCATAAAGTGGAAACCAGTCTCACACTTTATAGTCACACCTCATATACCGCCATGGAAGGCAGGCCTCCTAGGTGAGGCATCCAGTTTCACAGGCATGCTCAAACACAGGATTGTTAACACTAATCCCCAGCAAGATCTGTGAATGAGAAGAAAGAAAGATAGGTAAATAGCCTGTGAAATATGGCCCCAATTAAAGGACTCACAACACTTGCCCTATTGATTATCTGTTATTTTGTCAAATGAATAAACCAGTAACAATTATTGAATGCTGCATGTATCAACATAGTAATCTATAATTTAAAAGACTGCTTTATCAGTTTTTACCACAATAACGCCTATGTTCATCTTTAATTACCCCTTAATTTATATTTGTACTTGAAAATATGCAGTTTTCTTTGATGTCACAAGTAATGCAACCTAAAGCCCATTAGAAAAAGATGTAGTTACAATTACACTGAAACTGAGCCTTTTTGAAGAGTAAAAAAAAAAATTTTAATTTTTTTCTTTAAACAACACAATACAAATCAAACTCTACTTCCATCAAAGGGCTGCCAAAAACACTATTGATGGGATTTGCCAATGATCCATAATTTATATTATAAGGTATGACAAGAACACACTAAATCTATTAATGTTGTTAAAAAGTAAATTCTGGTCTGTTATTGTCAACCAAGTAGCTAGAAAATAAATGCAGAACTCTGCTAATATAAATGTTCCACAAACTCAGTACTCTGTTCTTTTTCTTTCTGGAGATGAGCTTTACCAGTTGTTTTTCATCATAGAAACAAGAAATCATTAAAATCTGATGCGCTGACCGCAATTAAAAAAGAAGGTTAAAATAAGCTACCCCACATTCCAAAACATAAAAGCCTCCTATCTTTTTGTGTTATTGTTAATAATTATATTATGTATTTATATGGAGGCGGTTATCATAAAAACCATTTTTATTTAAAAAGAAACATGCGCTTTGGGAGACCGAGGTGGGAGGATCACTTGAAGCCAGGAATTTGAGACCAGTCTGGGTAACACAGCAGGACCTCATCTCTACAAAAAAAAAATTAAAAATTTTAAAAAAAGAAACAAACAGGTGAACCTAAAACTCTCTTTTCTAAAAATAAAAAAAAAAAATTTTAAAGTCTTTAATTATGAAGAAAAAAATTACAAGGCATATTTGGTTTTAAAACTATTGATGGAATATAATTTCAAAATATTAGATACCAAGAATTTGTAAAGGCTTTCATTTCAAATTCTAGAAATTTGAAATAAAGTGTAACTTGTAATCACAAACACAACTAAACAAAATCTATTGGCAACATCTGATTCCTCATTTATAAAATGGGGAAAGAGCATTTGCTGCCTTAGAGAGCTAATATAAGAATTAAATGTGTTAGCCAGGCACGGTGGCTAAAGCCTGTAATCCCAGCACTTTGGGAGGCCGAGGCGGGTGGATCACCTGAGGCCAGGAGTTCAAGACCAGCCTGACCAATATGGTGAAACCCGTCTCTACTAAAAATACAAAAATAAGCCAGGTGTGGTGGCGCACACTGTAATCCCAGCTACTCGGAAGGCTGAGACAGGAGAATCGCTTGAACCTGGCAGGCAGAGCTTTCAGTGAGCCGAGACTGCGCCACCGCACTCCAGCCTGGGTGACAGAGTGAGATTCCATCTTGGGGAAAAAAAAAAAAAAAGAATTAAATGTGTTAATACATGTAAAGCATGAGGAACAATGCCTAGCCTACCATAGCATGCACCTGTTAGTGTTTGCTCTTAGGATTAGTATCAGTATTGGCTATTAGTATTAACATTATTAGCACTGACTGAAGGTCCAGTCCACCTCTATCTAGGCACATACAAATCTATTTCAGGCATGTGCCACAGGAAGACTCTTTTCTGTAACTCAGCTCTTACACATATGACTCTCTTCTAATCTCCTACTGCTTTCTGCTAGTCTGACTATACATCCTAGATTTTAAATTTCACTTTTCACTGCTGTGTATATTAAGCTTAGGTAATCTCATGAATATAAAATCCTTAAAAGAGGAGATCATGCAACACAGTTTCTGCTGTCTTCTCCAGTTCTCAAGCCTCAAGCCCTGAAGGAAGCAACTCTCTTCAGAGCAGCTGACAGAAACTGAATCATCTTCAACTAACACTAGTTATATGCAAGGTAGAAGATGCTAAACCATAACAGTACTGATCATGTTCCCACTTTTCAGATGCCCTCCAGTTTGACTACAGAGATAGAAATATGCATATTATAAAGCAACATAAGTTCTAAGCTAAATCAAACACCCACTACAATTCTTGCTGTATGGAAGTCTAAAGATGGAAAGATAAAGTATAAGGGGGTTAGGAAAGACCTAATGGAGACAGACTGTGAATGTGAAGGGTAAGTCTTATATAATAATAATGAGAAGGAGAAGAAGGAGGGGAGAAGGAGGAGGAGGAAGAAGAAGAGGAAGAGGAAAAAGAAGAAGAGGAAGAGGAAGAGGAAGAGGAAGAAGAAGAAGAAGAAGAAGAAGAAGAAGAAGAAGAAGAAGAAGAAAAAGAGCATTTAGCACCATGTTAAATAATTTTCATACAATAAGCAAAATAGCTAATATATATTAGGTGTTCAGTATGAGGAACTATTCTAAGTGCTTTATAAATATTCATACTTTTGATCTTCAGAATATCCCTTTTGAGATAAACATTGTGGTCTCCATCATTTAAAAAAAAACTAAAAGGGAGACACAGAAAAGTTAGATATGATCATACAGCTTATCTATCCAAGATCATTCAGCTCATAAATAGAAAAACTGAGTTATAAAACCAGGAACGCAGGCTCTCAAGTGCCACTCTTTATCATTATGTTTAACTACTCTCTTTATGGGCTCATGTAATTCTCATCACAATTCTGCAAAGGTGGTTGTGCATTCTACATACTGTAATCCATGTAAACAGAGTCCTTGGCATGTGCATTGCACAATCTGAGCAGCCATATGTGGCAGCCTTAATGATATGCATTGCATAGGTAGAAAGTTTAATAATTTAGCCAAAGTTGCAGAGTTTGGATAGTCAAGATCTGAAATGCAGTCAGTCTCACTCTTTTCACTCAGCCACGAAGTATATGAGTAAAAAATAAATGTTGAGAACATGTTAGAGAGAAAAGAATCAGGAAAGCTAAGGTATAGTAATGAGCAAGAACTGTTCTGGGCTTCAAGGAGTAAACCAGTCTCTGGTTTGGTCAGAGAAAGAATAGAATGAAAACACGCACTTCATCTCCCATCTGACCAACATGCTCCGGGTGAGAGAAAAAGCCGTTGAATGTTCCTGAAAAGTGCAGCATAAGAACACTTTTAAAGGCCTGAACCTGGAAATAACATAAGGACAAATTGTAAGGAGAAGCAGTTCCCTCTTGTTGAGGAAAAAAAAAATTAAATAGGAACAAAGACAGCAACTGAAGGCTCAGTATCAGAGAGATTGCAGGAAAAGGTTGGGGTTATGGATGCAAAAGCATTCTAGAAAAAGAAAAACCATTACAAATCCAAAATGTGAAACCTATAATAATGGTAAAGCAACAAAAATTGATTAAAGGGTGGGATGAGAATATAGTATAGTGTACAAGTTCACTTGAGTCTATTTTATACAATGTGTTTTGCATTTAAAATACAATAAATTTTTGGAATATTCAGAAATAATGTAAAAAAAAGAATTACAAAGTAAATTGTAATCTTGTATTTATTACACTTAGATTTGGTTTGGACTAATTTCTCCTCAAATTACTAACAAAGAATAATCAAATAAGAATATGTAACACTATATAGAAACCTTTTGGCTTCAAAATATACATATATGACATGCTCATTCATGCTCTTATACAGAGGTTGGAAACATTTCTTTGAGGAAAATAACATTTATTCAGGCTCACTATTAAATGAGATACTTATTTGTGAGGTCATTTTATCCTTAGTGACTCCATCAGATAAGAACTAATCCATCCATTTTATAGACGAGAACACTGAGACCTACTTAAGAAATTTAGGTAAGGAACTAGGTGAAAGTACAGTAACTTATAAGCCTCTTTGAGACATGATTGTATATCCAAAACTGCACTGCTTTTCTTACAACTAAACCAGTGATCCCCAGCAGTCTTTTTGGCACCAGTGACCAGTTCGTGGAAGACAATTTTTCCACGAGGGAAGGGGTAGAGGGTGGGGGGGAGACAATGGAGAGTGGTTTGGGGATGAAACTGTTCCACATCAGATCATCAGGCGTTAGATTCTCATAAGGAGTGATCCCTCACATGTACAGTTCACAATAGGATGCATGCTCCTATGAAAATCTAATGCCACTGCTTATCTAACAGGAGGTGGAGCTCAGGCAGTTAATGCTTACGTCCTGCTGTGCAGCCTAGTTCCTAACAGGCCATGGACTAGTACCAGTCCATGGCCCAGGGGTTGGGGACCCCTGAACTAAACCACCCTGTCTCTTAACTTCTAAGTCTTAGTAATCCAGTAACAATCTAGTAACAATTAACATAAATCTAAGTGAGCAAGTCTGCCCTAATGATCTCTGGCCCTTATAAAAGGAAGTGATGCCGGGTGCCGTGGCTTACATCTGTAATCCCAGCACTTTGGGAGGCCAAGGTGGGTGGACAGCTTGAGCTCAAGAGTTTGAGGCCAGCCTCAGCAACATGGTGAAACTCAGTTTCTACTAAAATACAAAAGAAATTAGCCAGGAGTGGCGGCTTGCACCTGTAGTCCCAGCTACTTGGGAGGCTGAAGCAGGAGAACTGCTTGAATCTGGGAGGCAGAGGTTGCAGTGAGTCAAGATTGTGCCACTGCACCCCAGCCTGGGCGGCAGAGTGAGACACCATTTCTTAAAAAAAAAAAAAAGAGCAGGTACTCTTTTTCTATCCCTTGCTAATAAACGCTGAACTAGCTTCAGATGCATCTACCTTATTGTAAAAATATGTTCCATAAAGGGAATCCCAACTAAAATTTTAATAGGAATGAAGAATGGAATGTAATGGCAAATACTAAAAGTGCAAACAAGACTTGTCTGTTCCTCGCAATAAAACCTCTGGAAAAGAAATGAAGCTTCTTCCAAATACACACAGCAAGACGTGGAGACAGACAAGAAAACTGCAAAAGTGATATTAAGCGGTCTGTGGCACATTCTTCTGTACTTCATAATGAAACCAAATGTTTTCTTGTTAAAAGTCAATGTAATTGTGACTTAAAAAAATTAAAGTTGCCTTTAAATGTTAATAATTAATTAGGAATACATAAATGCAAAATAGTGATAATTAACACATTTCTTTTCTGTCCATGAGAAGGTCCTAAGGTAGCTATCCTTCTGTGCCTGATACAAAATAACCTATTTCAACTTTTCCATATGTAGGCAGCAGCTCAAAAGATCAAAGTATTTCTCTAAGGAATTAGTAACATATTTGTGTCCAGCACCTGGTAAACACACAATTCACATTATTAAATGACTTAAAAGAATAAATGACTTGGATTCCCAGGCAAAATGGCTGAATAGGAACAGCTCCAATCTGCGGGTCCCAGTGAGACCAACACATAAGGCAGGTGATTTCTGCATTTACAACTGAGTTATCTGGTGCATCTCACTGGGATTGGTTAGACAGTGGGTGCAGCCCACAGAGGACAACCAGAAGCAGGGTGGGCCTTCACCTCTCGCAGGAGGCACAAGGGATCAGGGAGCTCCCACCCCTAGCTATGAGGGATTGTGCATTCCATCCTAGATACTATGCTTTTCCCATGCTCTTTGTAACCCACAGACCATGAGATTCCCTCAGGTGCCTATACCACAAAGGCCCTGGGTTTCAAGCCCAAAACTGGGCAGTTGTTTGGAGAGACACGGAGCTAGCTGCAGGAGTTTTTTTTCACACTCCAGTAGTTGCCGGCACAGCAGTCTGAAGTGGACCTGGGAAGCTTGAGCTTGGTGCGGGGTGGGGCACTCACCATTACTGAGGCTTGAGTAGGCGGTTTTCCCCTCATATTGTAAACAAAGCCGCCTGGAAGTTCGGACTGGGTGGAGCCCACTGCAGCACCTGAAAGCCACAGTAGTCAGACTGACTCTCTAGATTCCTCCTCTCTGGGCAGGTCATCTCTGAAAGAAAGGCAGCAACCCCAGCCAGGGGCTTACAGATAAAACTCCTATCTCCCTGGGAGAGAGCACCTGGGGGAAGGGGCGGCTGTGGGCGCAGCTTCAGCAAACTTAAATATTCCTGCCTGCCGGCTCTGAAGAGAGCAGTGGATCTCCCAGCACAGCACTCAAGCTCTGTAAGGGATACAGTACCTCCTCAAGTGGGTCCCCGATCCCTGTGACACTTGACTAGGAGATATCTCCCAGCAGGGGTCGACAGACACCTCACAGAGGAGAACTCTGACTGGCATCTGGCGGGTGACCCTCTGGGATGAAGCTTCATCTAAAGCTCCATCTGAAGCTCACCAACATCAAAGATCAAAGGTAGATAAATCCACAAAGATGAGGAAAACACAGTGCAAAAAGGCTGAAAATTCCAAAAGCCAGAATGCCTCTTCTCCAAAGGAATACAACTCCTTGCCAGCAAGGGAACAAAACTGGATAGAGAATGAGTTTGATGAACTGACAGAAGTAGGCTTCAGAAGGTGGATAATGATAAACTCCTCCAAGCTAAAGGAGCATGTTCTAACTCAATGCAAGGAAGCTAAGAACCTTGATAATAGGTTAGAGGTATTGCTACGTAGAATAACCAGTTTAGAGAAGAACATAAAAGACCTGATCGAGCTGAAAAACAGCACAAGAACTTTGTGAAGCATACACAAGTATCAATAGCCAAATCATTGAAGTGGAAGAAAGGATATTAGAGATTGAAGATCAACTTAATGAAATAAAGTGTAAGACAAGATTAAAGAAAAAAAATGAAAAGGAACGAACAAAACCTTCAACCTCCAAGAAATATGAGACTATGTGAAAAGACCAAACCTATGTTTCATTGGTGTACCTGAAAGTGACAGGGAGAATGGAACCAAGTTGGAAAACACACTTCAGGATATTATCCAGGAGAACTTCCCCAATCTAGAAAGGAAAGGCAAGCCAACATTCAAATTCAGGAAATACAGAGAACGCCGCAAAGATACTCCTCGAGAACAGCAATCCCAAGACACATAATCATCAGATTCACCATGGCTGAAATGAAGGAAAAAATATTAAAGGCAGCCAGATAGAAAGGTCAGGTTACCCACAAAGGGAAGCACATCAGGCTAACAGCAGATCTCTCTGCAGAAACTCTACAAGCAAGAAGAGAGTGGGGACCAATATACAATATTCTTAAACAAAAGAATTTTCAACCCAGAATTTCATATTCAGCCAAACTAAGGTTTGTAAGTGAAAGAGAAATAAAATCCTTTATAAACAAACAAACGCTGAGGGATTTGGTCACCACCAAGCCTGCCTTATAAGAGCTCCTGAAGGAAGGAGTAAATATGAAAAGGAAAAACCGGTACTAGACACTGTAAAACCAAAACAAAATGTAAAGACCATTGACACCATGAAGAAACTGCATCAACTAACGGGCAAAATAACCAGCTAGCATCATAATGACAGGATCAAATTCACACATAACAATATTAACCTTAAATGTAAATGGGCTAAATGCCCCAATTAAAAGACACAGACTGGCAAATTGGATTAAGAATCAAGACTCATCAGTGTACTGTATTCAGGAGACCCATCTCACGTGCAAGGACACACATAGGCTCAAAATAAAGGGAGGGAGAAATATTTACCAAGCAAATGGAAAGCAAAAAAAAACAAAAAACAAAAAACCAGGGGTTGCAATCCTAGTCTCTGATAAAACAGACTTTAATCCAACAAAGATCAAAAGAGACAAAGAAGGCCATTATATAATGGTAAAAGGATCAATGCAACAAGAAGAGCTAACTATCTTAAATATATATGCACCCAATACAGGAGCACCCAGATTCATAAAGCAAGTTTTTAAAGACCTACGAAGAGACTTAGGTTCCCACACTATAATAGTGGGAGATTTTAACACCACACTGTCAATATTCGATAGATCAATGAGATGGAAAATTATCAAGGATATTCAGGACTTGAATACAGCTCTGGACCAAGTACACCTAACAGACATCTACAGACTCTCTACCCCAAATCAACAGAATATACGTTCTTCTCAACACCACATCACACTTATTCTAAAACTAACCACATAATTGGAAGTAAAACATTCCTCAGCAAATGCAAAAGAACAGAAATCATAACAAAGAGTCTCTCGGACCACAATGCAATCAAATTAGAACTCAATTGAGAAACTCACTCAAAACCGCACAACTACATGGAAACTGAACAACCTGCTCCTGAATGACTAATGGGTAAATAACAAAATTAAAGTAGAAATAAAAAAGTTCTTTGAAACCAATGAGAACGAAGACACAATGTACCAGAATCTCTGGGACACAGTTAAAGCAGTGTTTAGAGGGAAATTTATAGCACTAACTGCCCACAGGAGAATCAAGAAAGACCTAAAATCGATACCCTAACATCACAGTGAAAAGAACTAGAGAAGCAAGAGCAAACAAATTCAAAAGCCAGCAGAAGACAAGAAATGACTAAGATCAGAGCAGAACTGAAGCAGACAGACACACAAAAAACCCTTCAAAAAAATCAATGAATCCAGGAGCTGGTATTAGAAAAGATTAAGATAATAGATAGACTGCTAGCCAGACTAATAAAGAAGAAAAGAGAGAAGAATCAAATAGACACAATAAAAAAATGATAAAGGGGAGATCATCTCTGATCCCACAAAAATACAAACTACCATCAGAGAATACTATGAACACCTCTAAGCAAATAAATTAGAAAATCTAGAAGAAATGGATACATTCCTAGACACATAGACCCTCCCAAGACTACACCAGGAAGAAGTCAAATCCCTCAATGGAACAGTAACAAGTTCTGAAATTGAGGCAGTAATTAATAGCCTACCATCCAAAAAAAAAGTCCAGGACCAGATAAATTCACACCCAAATTCTTCCAGAGGTACAAAGAGGAGCTGGTACCATTCCTCCTGAAACTATTCCAGACAACAGAAAAAGAGGGACCCCTCCCTAACTCATTTCATGAGGCCAGCATCTTCCTGATACCAAAACCTGGTAGAGACAACAAAAAAAGAAATTTTCAGGCCAATATCCCTGATGAATATTGATGCAAAAATCCTCAATAAAATACTGGCAAACCGGATCCAGCAACACATCAAAAATCTTATCCACCACGATCAAGTCGGCTTCATTCCTGGGATGCAAGGCTGGTTCAACATACATAAATCAATAAACATAATCCATCACATAAACAGAACCAATGACAAAAAGCACATAATTATCTCAATAGATGCAGAAAAGGCCTTCGAGTAAATTCAACAGTACTTCATGCTAAAAATACTCAATAAACTAGGTGTTGATGGAACGCATCTCAAAATAATAAGAGCTATTTATGACAACCCCACAGCCAATATCGTACTGAATGGGCAAAAGCTGGAAGCATTCCCTTTGAAAACTTGCACAAGACAAGGAAGCCCTCTGTCACCACTCCTATTCGACATAGTATTGGAAGCTCTGGCCTGGGCAATCAGGCAAGAGAAAGAAAGGGTATTCAAATAGGAAGAGAGGAAGTCAATTTATCTCTGTTTGCAGATGACATGATTGTATATTTAGAAAACCCCACTGTCTCAGCCCAAATCTCCTTAAACTGATAAACAACTTCAGTGAAGTCTCAGGAAACAAAATTAATATGCAAAAATCACAAGCATTCCTATTCATCAGTAACAGACAAACATAGAGCCAAATCATGGGCAAACTCCCATTCACAACTGCTACAAAGAGAATAAAACACCTAGGAATATAACTTACAAGGGTTGTGAAGGATCTCTTCAAGGAGGACTACAAACCACTGCTCAAGGAAATAAGAGAGGACACAAACAAATGGAAAAACATTCCATGCTCACGGATAGGAAGAATCAATATCATGAAAACGGCCATAGCAATTTACAGATTCAATGCTATTCCCATCAAGCTACTACTGACTTCCTTCACAGAATTAGAGAAAACTACTTTAAATTTCATACAAAACCAAAAAAAGGCCATATGGCCAAGACAATCCTAAGCAGAAAGAACAAAACTGGAGGCATCACGCTACCTGACGTCAAACTGTACTACGGGGCTATAGTAACCAAAACAGCATGGTACTGGTACCAAAAACAGATATATAGACCAATGGAACAGAACAGAGGCCTCAGAAATAACACCACACATCTACAATCATCTGATCTTTGACAAACCTGACAAAAACAAGCAATGGGGAAAGGATTCCCTGTTTAATAAATGGTGTTGGGAAAACTGGCTAGCCATATGCAGAAAACTGAAACTGGACTCCTTCCTTACACTTTATACAAAAATTAACTCAAGATAGGTTAAAGATTTAAACGTAAGACCTAAAACCATAAAAACCCTAGAAGAAAACCTAGGCTATACCATTCAGGACATAGGCGTGGGCAAAAACTTCATGACTAAAACACCAAAAACAACTACAAAAAAGCCAGAATTGACAAACAGGATCAAATTAAACTAAAGAGCTTCTGCACAGTGAAAGAAACTATCATCAGAGTGAACAGACAACCTACAGAATGGGAGAAAATTTTTGCAATCTATCCATCTGACAAAGGGCTACTATCCAGAATTTACAAGGAACTTAACCAAATTTCCAAGAAAAAAAAAAACCCCATCAAAAAGTGGGCAAAGGATATGAACAGACACTTTTCAAAAGAAGACATTTATGTGACCAACAAACATATGAAAAAAAAAGCTCATCATCACTGGTCATTAGAGAAATGCAAATCAAAACAACAATGAGATATCATCTCATGCCAGTTGGAATGGAGATCATTAAAAAGTCAGGAAACAACAGATGCTGGAGAGGACATGGAGAAATAGGAATGCTTTTACACTGTTGGTGGGGGTGTAAATTAGTTCAACCATTATGGAAGACAACGTGGCAATTCCTCAAGTATCTAAAACTAGAAACACCATTTGACCCAGCAATCCCATTACTGAGTATATACCCAAAGGATTATAAATCATTCTACTTTAAAGACACATGCACACATATGTTTATCGCGGCACTGTTCACAATAGCAAAGACTTGGAACTAACCCAAATGCCCATCAATGATAGACTGAATAAAGAAAATGTGGCACATATACACATGAAATACTATGCAGCCATAAAAAAGAATGAGTTAATGTCCTTTGCAGGGACATGGATGAAGCTAGAAACCATTATTCTCAGCAAACTAACACAGTAACAGAAAACCAAACACCACACGTTCTCACTCATAAATGGGAATTGAACAATGAGAATACATGGGCACAAGGAGGGCAGCCTCACACACCAGGGCCTGTTGGGGGGTGGAGCGCAAGGGGAGGGATAGCACTAGGAGAAATACCTAACGTAGACGATGGGTTGATGGGTGCAGCAAACCACCATGGCACATGTCTATCTATGTAACAAACCTGCACGTTCTGCACATGTATCCCAGAACTTAAAGTATAATTTAAATAAATGAAAGAATGACTTCTCATTTGCAGACAAAAGAATACTAATAAATTGTTTAAAACGTTCACTGCCTCCCTACTAGCTAGCAAGCAACACCCACGCTCCTTGGCAAGGTATGCCTCACAACCTCTCGTCCCCAGACTCATCTCTCTATCTATATGCAAAGCCAGGCAGAGATTGTGATTCAGCAATCTAGGCTGAAACTTACATACCTATAGTTTAAAATGAAAGAAAAAGAGAAATAACCCAGGAAATTCTGTTGTGCAGCCCAGATTCCGGAATTCAAACCTCTGATTTATAAATGAGGGAATTTCAGCCCAGACGATTATCGAAGTTGCCCAAGGTTGTACAGTTCAATAAGAGAAACTGCAAGTCCTTCTATAAAAAAAGGACCTGACCTCCTCAAAAATAGGAACTACAATGCCGAATCCTTTATGCTCCTTGTTTTTCCTTTTACCTTGTTTTTAGCTTTTATCCAAATGAGGTGGATTAGATACCTCAAAAGCATTATTTACTCATTTGTTTTCTGGCAAAAATACTGGTTTTATGCTTGACTTTGATATATTTGGCTTGGAAACCTGAGAATTTCTGGTCACAGACTCAAAGAACTATGAATGCCTCCTTGCTCTCTCTGGTACTGTTCGGGCCTTTCTTCTACATTCCTCATTTCAGGTGTCTCTTCACACTTCTGAATATGTTTGATCTAGGGCTTCTCAAAGTGATTCTGGTGCATTACTGTAGAATTTACCACCTGGTATAGACAAAAGCTCTTTAGAAAAGTTTGAACTGTAAGCACACAACTAAAGTTAGAGAAAGGCAAGTACCTGGCATGATGGTGAATTAAGCTATGACCAGGAAGAAGCTAAGGACAGAGGCTTGGAGTCAGAAAATCCTGAGTGAACATCTTGTCTCCACCCTGTCTGGTGAGTGTCACTGGAATGTAACTTGTTCCCACACGTAAAGCACATCACAGGATCTTGAGAATTAAATGAGCTAGCATATATAAAGAACTTAACACATAATAGCAGTCAGTGAATTGTAGCTAGCAGTAGTAGTTTAGCATAGTACTAGCAGCAGTAGTCGTAATACTGTCTGAATCTGTGAGTAATGGAAGAAAAGAGTGAAGTTTGCTAGGTAAATGTGGTTTGGGACTAAGGCCATGAACAGCCAGAGGTGGTGCAGGTTGGAGGAGGCCTCCTTTCAGGAGAGACATCCCTTTCAGGAATGGAGTAAAATTGTAACGAGGACTGGTGCTACAGGAGATAAGACAGACCAGACAATACCTAAGTAAATCTTACCTCGCATGCCCAGCAGGGACTGTTACACAAAGGTAGGTGACATGACTCCAAAATCCTGGCTGCCTAGTAAATGCTTTACTTCAATTAACAAACACATTTGTACTAAACATCTGCTCTGCTCCAATCACACGGGTATACAAGCAAAGAAGTACTCCAGCTCTCAAGGATCTTACTATCGAAAGGAAACATAAATTAACATAAATGAACAATAGTCACCAATTAGCTCAAAGGAGTGGGCATCTGGAAAAAATTCTGACTATTTTTTTAAGATGGGCTATTCCTTGCCAATATTCCCAAACAAACTCACACTATCCAGTCTTTCGCTTTATCCAGTTTCTTAAAACCACCTTCTCCACAAGATAAGCACATGTAAAGGGTGGTAAGCCAATCTAATAGTTATATCTAAAATTTTCTTGACTAAAATTTCACTTGTTAAAGGAGTTCACGAATGGTTGTGCTTGGAATTTCCTTCTGGAGTTAGTATTCATCCATCGATTCTCTCATTTTTGAGTGGCAATAATCTAAAGTGAATCACAAAAGCACACAGCTCATAACTTCACATCTTTTTTACTAAAATTAGGTCATTCCCCTATATTTACCCTTTTGTTTTTTTTGTTTTGGGGGGGGGGTTTTGTTTGTATGTTTTGAGACGGGGTCTCACTCTGTCACCCAGGTTGGAGTACAGCAGAGTGATCTTGGCTCACTACAACCTCTACCTCCCAGGTTCAGGCGATTTCCCCACTTCAGTCTCCCGGGTAGCAGGGGCCACAGGTGCTCGCCACCACATCCAGCTACATTTTTGTATTTTTGGTAGAGATGAGATTTTGCAGTGTTGCCCAGGCTGGTCTCAAACTCTTGCGCTCAGGTGATCCAACCACCTCAGCCTCTGAAAGTGCTGGGATTACAGGTGTGAGCCACCGCGCCCTACCGAATTTGCCCTGTTGAATATCATGGCATAAACTACAAGTTTTACCTCCAAATACAGCATCTGAAAGGGAATAGAATATTTACCTAATGCTGGCTTATTTTTTCTTGACTGGATGAACTAATTTAGTGATTAAGGCTAAAAATTCTAAAAGTGAAATCATAATTTTAGGTTATTCTTGGCAAACAGGTATTAAGGTTTAATTCTTGCCACAGAAAAATCAATTATATGTAACATTTCAGATTTGATCCAATGCCTTCCATAAGAAGCTGTATTATAAGACCTTCCCCAGAGTAGTTTTTCACTCTATGTATTAGATGTCTCACCCACAAAATCCTTACTTCAAGTGATACATAAAAACTGATAAAATTGGTAGAAGCTTAGAGATACTATTCCTTAACAAACAAGATTTGATATTTTTGTAAAGCTACAAATAATTTTCCTTATTTAATGAGAAATTAAGAAAGAAAAACGAATACTTTATATTCTTGAATGTTACCAAACAAGAAGCAACTAATCTCCATTCAACAAAAGTAAAGATCTGAAAAACTAGAGTTAACTGCCAAAAGATTCACAAGAGATAATGCAAATATACTCACTAATATTTCATGGCAGTACTCACTACTTTTGACAAGGATAGTACATGAATATTTGTAAGATTATTGTTATTCTAAGAGTTTACATTTATAATTAAATAGGGAATTATAAAAGATATTGATCTGAAAATTTTCTCATCTCAGGAATTCTGATCTGTTTAGAATACTTCACAAAATTTCAAATATCCCTGAAAAGACATTATTTCAAAGTTATTACTTAGCTGTTCACTAGAGAAAACAGACACATGGAAGGTATATAGTTTGTACTGCACATCACAGTATTAATTTTAAAAAAATATGATGAGGTCAATATAGTATGTAAAAACCTATGCAGGTAGATCCATAATAGTTACATCAATTTCTCTGCTAAATGCTTGATTTTTGCTTATTACACAAAAAAATAACAAGCCAGGTATGGTAGCTCATTCTTGTAATCCCAGAACTTTGGAAGGCCAGGGCAGGAGGATTGCTTGAGCCTAGGAGTTCGAGACCAGTCTGGGCAACACAGTGAGACCTCATCTCTGCAAAAAGTCAAAAAATTAGCCGAGCATGGTGGCATGCACGGGTAGTCTCGCCTACTGGGGGAAAAGACAGGAAGGAAGATCCCTTGAGCCAGGAGTTCAAGGTTGCAGTGAGCTGTTACACCACTGCACTCCAGACTGGACAACAGAGCGAGACCCTGTCTAAAAAAACAACAACAGAAAAGCAGTAGATACATTTCTTATCTGACACCTAGATAATCCATGGATACTGAACCAAGAGATGTTTTTCCCATCATCATATTAGATTATTAACTCTATGGAAAGAATAAACAATTTTATTTTTTGCCTTCAAGGACCAATAATTCTTGTTTTTCTACTTTAAGGATGGTAAAGGGAACACTTATTAACTGGGAAATCTAGTCAAAGTTTCAAAATACAATTCAACTTTGGATATGCCACATCTATTGACATAAACTGCAATTCTGTATTAATTCTGTGAAGTTATACTGAGCAAGAGGTAAAGAAAAGCTTCTTAGCCAATGTGCTAAATGGCTGTTGCCCCTGTTTTCCCCTGTTGTGTTATGAAATGTTCCATAGACGGGGCCTATGTCATTACTAGATCTGTTAACAGTTTCACAGCTGAGTTTGGCTTCATTTGTTAAGAATCAAGCTGCCCCATCACTTGTATAGAGCTGAACAGGCTGTTACGGTTTATAACGTAAAAACTCACAAAAGTGCACAGCTGCTGTTCATATTCTTAAAGAAGTCTGTTATAATAATGATGTCACGGAAAAAAGCTGGAATCTATTATGTGTCCCAGACAGTCAGGCCATTCAATCTCTCCAGTCAATGCAGGTATACAGGTTGCACCATAAACATTATGGTAGCATTACAATAAGGCAATAAGTTCATTTAAAAAAAAAATCACTGAAGGCCAGTAATTAGGTCCTCTCTATGGTTCTGCTTTCACGCTAGAACTAACCAAAAAGTACAAACATCATCATCCTTTCCCTGTCTAACACCCTATTTGAACCACAGAGCTTTGCAAAATTTACATATAATTCCCAGGAAGGAAAAATGCACATGGTTGTCTAATTTATCTTTAGTTATCACATATATGTCTACACAGTAAGCATGAATTGAATCATGTTCTCCAGGGAAATGCAAAGCAATAATGCATTACTGATTTTAAGATCTTACATCCATGTATTTAAAATCTGCTACCACTAACTATGGCATGTAATGTTAAGTAGCTTCATCCCGGATCAGAAGCAGATATGGAAGAGGAGTCCAGTTTCCTAATTTTAGTATTTTTAAAAAAATAAACCATACAAACAATTTCCAAGTGAGAACTTTTTAATGACTTAAGAATATGTAAATATTTCCTACTATAGGTTGAGTATCCCTTATCCCAAATACTTGAGACCAGAAGTGTTTCAGGTTTTGCAATTTTTTGGATTTTGGAAAATTTGCATATATATGAGAAATCTTGGGGTAGGACCCAAGTCTAAACATGAAATTCATTTATGTTTCATATATACCTTATACATATTGTCTGAAGGTAATTTTATATAAGATTTTAAATAATTTTGTGCATGAAAGAAAGCTTTGTGTTAAGTGCTTAAGTGTGAAATTTTCCACCTTGTGGTATCATGTCAGTACTCAAAAAGGTTAGGGTTTTGGAGCATTTTGGATTTAGAATTTTCAGATAAGGGATTCTCAACCTATATATACATATGCAACATTTTAATTACCTTTAATTCCAAATTAGAGAAGAGAAATTTCAAAATCAACTATGTAACTTATAACTATTAAAATTATTGGAATGTTCTTGAGATAAAAACAGAACAAATTCAGGACAATTAAAAAGCCCTAAATTCTAGTTCCAAATCTGCCATTAACTAGTTGTTTAATCTTGGGCAAATTATTTACAGCATTCCACTTCCATTTCTTTAACATGAAGAGCATGAGAAACAATGCTATAAAAAGTTCCACTTTCCCACGATAATATTTCTCAACTTGTAGTTACTAGGTGTGGGAGAACCAAGAATCAAAACAATATCTAAGCCTTACTTGCTTGGTACAGTGCACTATCCTAAGCATGACACACATATCAATTCCTTTAACTTTCAAACAAACCTATGCAGTAGGTACTATTATTATCCTTATTTAGACCTGAAGACACAGAGGAGCCGATATGCTGAGTAGATTATCAAATGTCATATAAGTAGTGAGTGGAAGAGAGAGACTTTGTATCCAGGCCGACTGATTTCCAGAGCCGTCTCTTTTCACCTCCATACTACTCTGCATATACTGGGATATTCTCATAATGAAGAGGACTAATTGGGATAATTGTCTAGTTAAAGGGAAAGGGTCAAAATTTAATTGTGGAAGGCTGATGACTGAAGATACTGCAGTGCCTTAAGAACTCCGCCATGAATAGCAACTCTACAACACAGTTTAATGTATATGTGGAGAAAGTGTTAGATAGTTCCCTAGATCCTAATTCATTTGATTCTGCCCACAAAATGCAAACATATACAGTGCTACAAAGAAAAGCATATTTATCTGCATGAACATATTCTATCCTATGCTTACAACTCTAAGGCAACATTTCTTAACATCTGCTGGTTTTTGGAGTTGTACTATGAGGCCAGAATTCAGTTCAGTAATGGCATGTCACAAAGTGACAGCAATCGTTGAATTTGGTATCAGCTGTAAGATGACATTTAAACATGATATCTGTTACATATAGCTACAATTGGAAAACGATATATTTCAACAATGATTATTTATAACTCAGGGCAAACCCTCCTTATCAGCATGGGAAATTGTGCTATTTAATTTACTGCCTATTAAGACTTATTTGATTGCGTAATAATAAGAAGAGTTTTTCTAAGTAGCATGAATAATAAAATTTCCAGAGGTTCTAAAGTTTGTTTCATTATCTTGACGAAAGTGTAATATAGTCATACATGTTCTCAGTCATTTATGAAAGTGTAATACAGTCATACTTGTTCTCAGTCATTTATGAAAGTGTAATACAGTCATTCTTGTTCTCAGTCATTTATGAAAGTGTAATACATTCATACGTGTTCTCAGTCATTTACAATCACTAACCAAATAATTTTAAAGATACAAAAGACATTATATAAAGACAGGTTGTTTACTTCTTTATTAAGGAGGTAAAGCATAAGAGGTATTTTCCTCCATTTTAATAGACCAAATAGCTTTAAAATTTCTGAGAATTCAAACTGTCTTTCACTGAATCCCCATGCAGCTGCACAAATAAAATTATTCTGACTCCATTTAAATTATTTCTTGCCACAATCTACACATCCAAAAATAAATGATTAAAGGAAAATTCCACTTAGTACCAGTGCTACATGTAAAACAATCTGAGACCTGCCACTTCTACCTACTTTACAATATGCAGGTAAACCTCAAATTAGACTCTTTTGTCTTCTGGTCTTTTGCCTGTGCCAAAGAGCTATGTAACCAGATAATTCCTTTTGTAGTAAATAGCCACAATACAAGGTAAGTGTGGAAACATTCTAAATCATTTGAAATGTTTGGGCACAGCTGGTAGAACACCTGTTGGAGATGGATGAGTGATGTTTGAGACGCAAAACAACAGAAGCAAGGGAATTTTCACATAACTTTCACTGCACACTTCTCAGCATCAATAATTTTAAGTTTACTGAGAGGCTTTGATGAAAAAGCAACAAATTAGAATTAGATTACCATTTTATTCTTCTGGAAAACACAGAGCAATTCACTGAAAATATGCCCAGAAAAAAAATGAATCATTACCAATTCAACAATCGTACAGATGGTGAAAAAGTCCTGTCAAATGATCATTTTCTTTCTTTTAACTTGCCCACACCACCTGCTAACCCTTCATAATTTTAATCTCTTTTTAATGTCTAACTTTATTTTACAAATAAAAATTTTAAAAACCTATAAAGAAAACACTGATTTTAACTTTACTATTTTCAACTGCTATTTATTCATTCAAAGAAAGTAAGCAATACTTTTTCATATTTTCTTTTCTTTTTTTTTTTTTTAGACAGAGTTTTCACTCTTGTAGCCCAGGCTGGAGTGCAGTGGCGCGATCTCGGCTCACTGCAAGTTCCACCTCCTGGGTTCAAGCGACTCCAGCCTCAGCCTCCTGAGTAGCCAGTAGCTGGGATTACAGGCGCGCACCACCACGCCTCGCTAATTTTTTTGTATTTTTAGTACAGACGGGGTTTCGCCATGTGGGCCAGGCTCGTCTCTAACTCCTGACCTCAAGTGATCTGCCCACCTCTGCCTCCCAAAGTGCTGGGATTACAGGCGTGAGCCACTGTGCACCTGTACTTCATATTTTCTTTTATCACCTAAAGGAGGACCAGGAGGCAGGTTTTACAACTAAATTGTAGAAGGCACATGGAGAAAGAAACTAGTTGAATTTCACAGGTTGTTTCACCAAACAGGAAAAATAAAATATGGCTTCCTCATTAAAATTCCCAATATTCAAATAAAGTATCTAATGTCACACCGAGAAGAACATCCTTCAACTTTATAATGTACCTAGTGCCATGAACCTAAAAATTCAGAACAACTTTTCTGCAGGGGATTAGAAAACCAGAAGCAGAGAAATCAGTTAAAAGTCTATGCCAAAATCCAGTAATTCAAGGATGAAAGCCTTGAAGATGACTGTGAGAGCAAGCAGGAACTTCAGGGCTCTATTCTGGAGACCAACAGAGGAAGAAGTAATAGAGCAGGGTAATATATTCAATTCAGTATAAAGGAGAAGAACAAATCCAGTGCTGTTGAGACAGCCCTTCTGTATAGCTAGTGATATGGCAAAACAACACTGAATTGAATAATAGATAAATCTAAGTTTTAATTAGCAATCCAACAGCCTCAAATGAACACAGCTTACATGTATTATACAACTCAGTAAACACTATCTGTTCGCAATGTTCAACAATTGTGATAAAGACACAAAAGATTTTTTAAGAACTTAAAGCTCCAGCAACGATACAGAAATTTGAATCCCCAAGGGCTGTGGCATATTGAGAATCCCATAAGCCAGGGGTATCCAATCTTTTGGCTTCCCTAGGCTACAGTGGATGCATTGTCTTGGGCCACACATAAAATATACTAACACTAACGACAGCTGTGGTGAGCTTAAAAAAAAATGAAAAATTGCAAAAATATCTCATAATGTTTTAAGAAGGTTTATGAATTTGTGTTGGGCCGCATTCAAAGCCATCCTGGTCTGCGTGCTGCCCGTGGGCCGCCGGTTGGACAAGCTTGCCATAAGCCATATTGAAAATGCCTCCATGTACAAGAACTCAGATGAAGAAATGATTAACACACCCAAACTCTAACTATATTCTGACAATTCTTGTTTTGTTAATTCAGAAATGTTTATTTTTTACAATATAATAATACTTCCCAAATGCATTAGTGTTGCTGGCCTAACTCCTAGACAAAAACAAAGGAAGGGGGCGAGGGAGGGAATAGTATCAGATTACTTTGTAATAGTATCTGATTCAAAACAAACAATTCAAATTAAAGCACTGATCATAGTTACTAACTAAAATAACTGGTGGAGTTCACCAAATAATTTAATGAGTCTTGACTTCCTTCATTTTTGGCAAAGATGTCCTAAAATGGCTTTGGCTTTAAAAAGGTGTCAAACCAAAAACAGGACATTTTTCCTAGATAATATCTGAATCATAATCAAATCATAAAAATTGGAAAATGTAATCACTATCCCTAAAAAATGCAAAAGAACAAATGAGGTTTCTTACTAGCTATTACTAAATTTTGTTGGAAATATGCTACCTCTAGTTGCCTGTCTCTATCCAGGATTTAAAAGAACCTAAGAAAGCTACAGTAATACATCACAGGTTAGTTATCAGTTTGCTTTGAACCTTACTTAAAGTAGCAAAGTTTATAAATTTTACAAACCTGACAAAATCAAGCACAAACTAGTACACTACATTATTCTAGGAAAATATCCAAATATGCAAATACAATGGACCCTCAAGCTTACTTTCAAGTAAAGTCTTTAAATTTTCATGAAAAACTAATATTATCACAGACCCCATATTGTCAAGAACTATTAAATTTATATTGAAGGTTACTGAAGACTTTATCCTGATTTTAACTCATAGTGTTGGATTACTGCTTAACTACAGAAGCTTTAAAATTAATTCTAGAGCAAAGAAAAAATGTGGGGAAAATTTAAATTTGCAGGTGTAGCTTCTTTTTAATCACATACAGAATCTCCACAGGAATGTATCAATTTAAGCACTTGGTTCCATCATCAGGTTCCTTCATCCTTTGCTGAAAGTTGGTGATTCCCATTTAGGATGTCAGAGCCCTAAAAACAATTTTTATTTGTCAAATGGCAAAAGGGACATAGAGGTTGGAGTTCAGATTATGGAATCAGAGTATCTGGGATTTTTTTTCTTTTATTTGTTTATTTTTTAAAGAAACAGGGTGTCATTCTGTTGCCCAGGCTGCCATACAGTGGCTGCATCACAGCTCACTGCAAACTTGAACTCCTGGGCTGAAGTGATCCCCTTGCCTAAGTCTTTCAAGTAGCTAGGACTACAGGCATGTGCCCCCACTCATGGCTAATTTAAAAAAAAAAAAAAAATTGTAGACACAGGGCCTGGCAGTGTTGCCCAGGCTGAAATCTGGGATCTTAAGGAAGGTTCCCAAATCTCTTTTTGCCCTAGTTTCTCTTCCATATAGGGTTGTTGAAGAAATATAGTGGAAACTATAATGTGCTTTTTAAAGGATTTGGTATATAGCAAATGTAAGCTATTATTACAGTTTTCTGTGGTCTGACAATCCAAAGCACCTTGAGGCTTCTATTTATCTACTTCTGAAAAGCTATCAATTCAACATGCTCCAACAACAAAATCCAAGGACCAGATAGGAACTTTAAAACATCTAAGTGATTCTGGACCAAAATGGAGTATGAGAGCTTTTTATTTAGACAGTCTTTCTTTGTCTCCCAGGTGGGAGTGCAGTGGTGCAATCTCAGCTCACTGCAACCTCTGCCTCCTGGGCTCAAGCGATTCTCCCGCCTCAGCCTCCCAAGTAGCTGGCATTACAGGTGTGTACCACCATACCCCGCTAATTTTTGTATTTTTAGTGGAGACAGGGTTTCACCATACTGACCAGGCTGGTCTCAAACTCCTCACCTTGTTATCTGCCCACCTGAGCCTCCTAAACACTTCTAATTTCTCCCACTAGTACAGTTAAAAACCCTCGACACCATATATAAAACACACACAAGAGGACTACGAAGAGTGGAGAGGAAATGACTAGCTAGAGATCTCAGAACCCCAGAGGAACAACATGGCCATGAGTTCCCTAAATTTCCTTTCCATCTCATGCATCCCAGACAGAATCAGCACAATGCATACCTCAACTTTCATTCAGGGTTCTATTTTCCTCGATTTTACTTTTGGGGCTTTACAAATTAATCAACATTTGCCTTTACACTAAACCTATATAAAATATCTAGGATTTTCTGAAAATAAGATAGGTAAAATAAGCACATGAGGACTCATTTATCCCATAGCCACTACTTTGCCGTGGCTCAGACCATAGTGCCACTTCCAATCTCACTCCCTCAATATCCCAGCTAAGCTCTTATCTAGTTTGTGATTGCTACCTGATAACTGAAACTTAAGAATTACCCTTCCCTCTCCCACAGTGTGTATGTATGTATATGTGTGTGTGTGTGTGTGTGTGTGTGTGTATACTTTAGAAAACAAAAATCCATTTGTATAGTCTGCTATATGTTGTAGTCTCTCATTATTTCATGCATTTAAGTCTTGCCCATCAGATAAAAATCTCAACCCTAAACAGAATAAGGAACAAAATCATATTCTTCTATTTTTTTTTTCCACTATGAATAGCAGGGTGCTAGACACATAGAGCAGGAGTCATTTTATTTATTCAATGTATGACAATTAAATCCCTATCAGTTAATGTGCTGAGCGATGAGAATTAAGAGAAAAACAGAAGGCAGTGTCTGTCCATAAAGGGTTTGTGGATGACTGTGAGAAAGCCATGTAAACAAACATTTTAAGGTGTATACTGAGAATCAAAATGGAGATGTATTCAAGGCATTAACATGGGAAGACTAAGAGGAAGTGCCTAACTCTGCCAAGGAAAACATCACAGAAAAAGATGCAGGTCATTTAAATAGAATCATGACGGATAAAAATTTTCCAATCAAGAGAAGAGATAGGAATGGCATTCAACTAACAGAACAGCAAGTGCAAACAAAATGATGAATGAGTGAGCAGGCCAGTACAATAAGAGACTATAAAAAATGCATAGGCTGTAAGTACAGGTATAGAAAGGGCAGTGACAAGTAACAAGGCTAGAATGGCAGCCAAGTACTTAATAAAGTTGGAGGACCCTACATGCCACAAGACACATTCCTCCAGTCCTGGAGGCACTGGGGGTTACTGCAGAGAGAGTGATAGGCTCAGATATCCATTCTGCTGAAGAAATGGCAGACAGTTTGGAAGGGAAAAAAATGAACAGATGTTAACAAACTATAAAAAAATGAACAGATGTTAACAAACGATTTCAGAGTCTGAGAAATGATGAGGATCTGTGCTAAGGGACACAGAGAAGAGAACCGTGCTAATTTCAAGCCTAAGTACAGATGAAAACAAATGGAGTGAGAAGAGAAGAGAGCCAAGGAAAGGACTGAGCAACATCAACATTTAACATAAAGCTCTACTGAAAGTCAAATCCATTCTTAGTTTGGAAATAAACTAAATTTTTTTTTTATCTGTAAAACTGTAGTTCTCAAAGCATAAACAAGAAGAAACAGATCAAGATGAATATTTTAAAGCCTACACCAGAAACTCTTTATCTATCCAATAATCTTCAAATGTCTTTCAAACACTACATGTTCAAAAATAAATAAATTCCATCTCCCTTGCAGCCCACTCCCCTCAACCCCCACAAAAAAAAAAAAAAAAAAACTGTCAAAGCAAAGTTGCTGCAAACATACCTGTTCATTAGGCTTCCTTTTGAAAATGGGTACAAAAAATTCATTTAAAAGCAGTAAAGTCTACAGTCACTCATCCTATTTGGCCACTACATCATTTGACTTCTCTTCTCTAGTTGCTCCTGTCTGTCCCACGAAATTCAAATTACTGCTCTTACACTTTTGGTTAGACATATGGCAAACTGCCTCAGTATAACTTGGCATAAAAAATCATTTTATGATTTTTCCTTTAACATTAATGATTTAATTTCTGTGAGGTGTACTACCATAGCAAATTCAACTTGACTTAGAGCTACACAGCAGGAATACCATGGTCAGATAAATATGCTGCTGCTATTTGTAGCATAAAACGCTCCAATAGAAGCACCCTTTTCTGACTTTATGGTTTATACAAGGCACATCACTTCAAGTACACCCACTGACTTTACCATTATGAAACCTATAAAATACAAAAATAATAATAAATACAGGCAAAAATGTAAGGCTTACATTATAGTCTAACAAAAAAAAAATGCACACAAAACCTAAACTTTTCACTCCTCTATTAGAGGCAACATAACTTTAGAAAGATAAGGCATTTTCCCCTGAAATCATATGCCCATATTTATTTTATTTTGTTCTCCCTGCTAACATTTTCTGAGCATCTATGATGCCCCTGGCATTCTGCCTATACTGAGAAGAATATGAATCTTGCATATTCTTTCAGGTAAAGTGGCTGGCAATAACTGAATGAAATCAGCATCCACCCAAAAGCTACCAGATCACCACTTAGTTCCCAGCTCTAAGATTACCTCTCTGAAAGCCATGCCCTAAATATTTCTGCTAATACACCACCTCACACACATACCAGTCACTCTCTATCCTTTTACTCTGTTTCATTTTTTTGTAGAACCATCAGCCTTGTCTTGATTGATTGATTGAATATTTATTTATTTATTTATTTATTTATTTATTTATTTATTTATTTATTTATTTTGAGACAGGGTCCCACTCTGTCATCCAGGCTGGAGTGCAGTGGCATGATCTCGGCTCACTGCAAGCTCTGCCTCCCAGGTTCACGCCATTCTCCTGCCACAGCCTCCCCAGTAGCTGGGACTACAGGCGCCTGCCACCACACCGGGCTAATTTTTTGTATTTTAAGTAGAGACAGGCTTTCACCGTGTTAGCCAAGGCGGTCTCAATCTCCTGACCTCGAGATCTGCCCACCTCGGCCTCCCAAAGTGCTGGGGATTACAGGCGTGAGCCACTGCACTCGGCCTTGTCTTGATTTTTTTTTTTATTACTCTGTGTGTTTACTTTGAGTGTGACCTCCACTACTGAAATACAAGCTGTATCAGGGCTGGAAAATGTCCATCTTGTTCACCACTTTATCAACAGTGCCTAGAAGGGTGCCTGGCATGTGCACAACACACATTTGGTGGTCTAATGAGTGCTTCCAAGTTCACAAACTACCAAAATATTAAAACTTTGTTTTAAATAAAATCGTAATAGGGGTTGATTTGGTACCTCCATGAGTTCACAAGATCCAGAGACATATATATTCCATTAATTGACAGGCTAATAGGAAAAGATTTACTCAATTTAGTTTCTATCTAGTGCCATAAATTCAGTGGAAGTCAAATGCAAACTGTCCTTGAAGCATATTTAAGCTGTCTTTAAAATAGAGATATAAGAAAAGGAATACAAGAGGAAACAAAATTAATTTACTTGCTGAAAGAAGTATGAATACCATAGTTAGGAATTCATAATGCAAACAGTTTTAAAATGTCATTCAAGTTTCAAGTTCATATTTTTTTCTATGACTTACTGTAGTTGTTATCAAAACACACTACACACTATTATATTAAAATTATAAGACAGAAACTGTTGTATTCCACAATAATTGGGATCCCCTGGAGGTGAGCAGCATATTCATGCTTGGATTAAATAATGTGAAAGTTTTATTTGGTACTACTATAAAATATGAAAAAAAGAAAATTAAAACAAAAAAACAAGAAGGCATACAGAATCTTAAAGTATCATGCTTCCAAAAACATGATGGAATAAAGTTCCACTTTTAAAACCCTTTTGCAAGGGAAAAAAACTATTAATTGCATGTTGATACAGAAAGCACACAAAAGTTGCATTTTCTCTACTTTGGATCCCAGACTCTCAGTTCCATAAGTATAGCCCATTGTACGTAATTCCCAGGTCAGGGGTGCAGTAGACAAATTAATTAGTCTATTAAGTCTCAGTCGTATCCTGGCACTGATGTTTAGGTTAGCACCTTCAGCAACAAGTTTCTAATGCTTAACTATGCTGCCATTTGTTCCTGAGAGAAATTAGGAATGAAGGGGAAAAAAAAAAAAAAAACCACGGCTGGGAAAAGTTCCCACTGACCTAAAGGCAGAAACATGCACGTGAGTCAGTGGTAGACTGGCGTATACATAAAAAGGAGAAAAACTCCAGTTGATTAGTTCTTGCTATTTCAAGTGATTAGGAGAAAAATAAATGGTTTCATATCTAAGGGAAATTTAAATGCATTTAACACTCTACAAAATCAACCTTAAAAAGATGATAATTTGCTATGACTTAGCACTAAAAAGAAGCCCATGATTTCATATGACCAATCTCTGAAGTATTTCATGGGAAGATTGAACACTTGACTAAATATGCGTAGATGCTACAAATGACTGAAATGAACCAAATCACATATTTCCAAAAACAAACACATGTGCACTCATGCACATACACATAGAGAAAGAGAAAGAGACTATCAGTTATTATTTACCTTGAGCCATCAGCTACTGCAGGGTGTATCTAAAACACCACATACCATACATAGTTTGAAATACAACAGTACGAAGTTTGTTGACTGTCATACAACGCAACAGAATACCTATGCACTGTGTAGGAATTTACTTTTCTCTTAAACTTTTCATTTTCTTTTGTTCAGTGGGGTCATGGTACAGTGAAATGATTTTACAGCACCGCTGACCCAGAAGTGTGTAAGGGATTAGGCTCTAACAGCTGTTTTACACATAATAATTGGGTGTTGAGATTGCCTCAGATATCTCTGAGAACATTAATGAGAAACGAATAACAGGATAAAGAATAACTCGGTTTACAATGACAGTCTGTCATAACAAATCTCTGTTACATATTGGTCAATGAACCCTGATACACCTTTACTAAAGTGATGTTAAACACTAGGCCATTTAGAATCCATCCAGCATGCTGGATTACTGAAAAGCAATTGCAGTAGATATGTCTTACAGTTTCTCCAGACTATCCTATTGTCTGGGCTCTATAAAAGCTTGAGTTTGTCTCATTTCCCCCAAAATCAATGCCATTCAATTGACGATTATGCAAACATAACTACACTTCTTAGAATTTTTCTTCAGGAAATAATCAGAAATACTGAGATACGAAAGTATTAAGGAGGTCAAAAGATAATTATTTAATATTATGTATAATAGTGAAAACTGAAACAATGAAAATGTACAACAATAAGAAAAAAGTTAAATAAACTATGATATAATGAAATAATAAGAAGTCATCAAGTGCCATGTTTTCAAGGAACAGTTAAAAGGACATAAAATCCCAAGATTATGGCAGACTAACAATGAAGAATTGCTAAATGAATGAAATAAAAATGCAGTTTACAACTTTATGAATAGCTTAATTTAATTTTAATACATATGCATATTACATAAAAAGCATTACACATACATCTTTTATACATAATATGCACACTCATATAAAGAAAAAGAAAGATACCAGATGCTGACAGAGGTTATCTTTGGGTAGTTGAAAGAAACATGATTCTTACTATAAACACATACTACTTTTATAATCAGAAATGAAGCCATTGTAGCTACTATAGCAGTTTGAGTCAAATAAGTCATTAACAAAGATGATGATCCTGACAGAATACAGGATGAATCAGACCTTTCTGAGTGATATTCTCATCAAACACTTGATATAACCCTCAGACCTAGCCAAGTCCAGCAAATCCTGATACCCTCCAACACTATCTTTCCTCCAGGCATAATTAATCCCTGTTATTAAATTACTGTTTCTTATTATTATGTATATTAATGTAATGCCTATTTATCTGTGTGATGTGTTGTAAAATGCCCATTTTTTTAATGGCTCTGGAATTCATCCTCTAAGGCCAAAAAAGGGGTGTGTGTGTGTGTATGTATTTGACAAACTCATTTATTTATGACAAACTGCCCTAAACCTGTTTCACATATGGCAATGGATATTTTTACAAGCTCTGCTGAAGAGAATCTCATCCTTCAAATTGACAGTTATAGTTTCTCCAAAAAAATATCATTTTGCAAGTTTTTTAAAATAGCATTTTGAATCAACATTGCCAACTTTTTTAAAGTGTTTCAAAAGATGCAGTTACTCCGTAAACTAAGAATAGTTATATCTGTTTCTTAAGATCCAAATTATTTTATGGGCAAAGTCCATTCCAGCCTATCACTTACAGATACTTTTTTATATCATCATCTATGTCACCCAAAGGTATCCCCATGTGTAGTTTTTCTTCAACTGTCATGATATTAAAGTAAATGGAACTCCTCTGTGGTCTATTTGTGTGGTTACTATGGCAGTCACTTGAATTTTGCACTTGGGAGAACCCTATTTGGGGCAGGGGAGAAAAGTAAGGAACCAAAAGAATGGAAGAAGAAGTTAGGGCAATGGTCAGCACCTTTAAACATTTAGTTTTTATTTGGAACAGCCTTTGGCCAAAATCTATAAAATTCTGACCTGACTTTTTGGCTTCCTGGCATGAAAGTCCTTATTATTGCGATGTGAACACCATGACACTGGAAAGATCATCAACCTTTTTCCTTGCTCTTAAGAATAATTAAACTTCTGCTTCTAGCCATCCCCCAAATTTCCACCTCACACTCCCCCACCAACGCTAGTCAGGCCCTGGTTCACAGGTTCTATTGACCAGACAACGGAAACGCCACATGGTGACTGAACGTCTCCGATGGAAAACAGATGAGACAGGATTACTCTGCTTGCCCAGCATTTTTAAGCATGCAGCCCTCCCTTGCTGTCTTTTAGGATGTCACTGTAGGTGACACGTGAAGACAGGGAATGAAATCTGAACACTTCCTATTTTCATGGGTTTTCTTAATTTTTTCAAAGTATTTTCACCCTAAAAATGATATCCTAAAAAAGGAAAAGAAAAACACAACAAAACACACTCCAGTAGGCATACAGATAAAAGCGGCTGATATAACTGAAGAGTAGAAGCCGCAAGGAAAGGCTGCAGAGCTTCACTGATAGCCTGCCCACCTACTCCTCAGCTTCCCCGAAAGCTCCCTATGACCCTTGAAATTCTAGGACCCTGCAGAATATGACTTGGAAACCACTTAAAAAGATCCTGTCCTTTCAATCACAGAGTTAATATTCACAATGTTGACTACTTCCAGCAATATAAAAGTCCACGACATGTGTAACAGTTGTAACTTTAAAAGTCTAAAGAAGTCATTCAAATTTT
This sequence comes from Colobus angolensis palliatus, assembly GCF_000951035.1. Lineage (NCBI taxonomy): Eukaryota > Metazoa > Chordata > Mammalia > Primates > Cercopithecidae > Colobus > Colobus angolensis. The sequence goes on along the minus strand of NW_012113475.1, from coordinate 6,726,702 downwards.
GGACAATATTTTGCTCTATTATTATGAGTAAAATTATGTCACAATAGGATTTAAAAATCCTAGGGGTTCATAAAAGTAACAGGCCCAAGTTTTTAAATATGCATTTGTCCTCCTAAATTGTTTTCAATAGAAGAGGAGAAAACTGTATTTTTTTTATAGCTAGCTGTAAGTGAATTAGCTACCAAGCATAAAGTCAGAGGCCAGAATCATGCTAAATCCTATTCAATAGTAAAAACTGTTATAGTAGTTTCAGGAAGGAAAAGAAAAATAAGCAATGGTCCTCATGCCACTTAGCCAGCCAAAGAGATGTCCAGAAATTTAATACATCCTGCCTTATTTTTTTTTCTTAGTCCTCATAAAACTGACAAAACAAAAGATGGGGTAAAGTTTTAAATAGTCAATAAAAATGTTTTGTAATGTGCTCTGGATATTTTTAGTGTCACAATAAGGCCTGATTTCAAAGAAACATGGTTGGATGCCTTGAAAATTTTTGCATATTTCTATGATATATCTTCAAGAGATAGTCACTTGAGATAAAATTTAATTATTTCCTACTTGAAAACATGAGTTTTAATAGCTCATTCCACACTATATCGTAATTGTCTGTTGATGTCTTTTTAAAAGTATTGGTGCTTGCAAACCTCTCACTAGGCAGTGGGTTCCTTTAAAGTAGGAAGTAGGTTTTATTCATCCTAGTTTGGTTATTCATTAAACCATTCAACATTCCCATTGTATACCTACTAGCCCTATACTAAATCCTTGTCAGTAATAAGTATACATAGAAAAAAAGTCACAGCTCCTACACATAAATTCTAAAAGTGTAGTGCATAAGAAAGCAAATGATTGCAATACAATGTCTTAGAGTCCAACACTGTGTCACAGGGGCACAAAGAAGTGACAGAGAGCTCACCTGAAATACCAGGGAACAGCCAATCTGAACCACAGTGGAAGCTTCAGCTAGGTTCTAAAGACCACTGGGAGTTAATCATGGAATGTGTGGTGACATATGCAACCAGAAGATTCAAGCAGTGCCATATATTCAAGGGTCTCATATGTTATACCGAAGATTCTTCACTTTATTCTGAGAAACCATTTAGGAATTTTGGAAAAGTCACTTTGTATATAAAACAGAGTGTATATAAAACAGACTAGAAGGTGCAAAACTGGCTGCAAGGAAACCAGTTAAGAGATAGTTAAGGTGATTCCGGTGAAAAACGATGTAATCCTAAACAGTCTTAGTTTAAAATAGAGAAAGGTGGACATTACCTGAGAAGGATTAAGGAGACGGAACAAGCAAGCCTTAAAAACTGAGTTGAAGATACAGAGAAGTCAAGGAATCAGAGACAATTCCTAGGTTTCTGCTTTTGGCCACAAGGGGTACAGAGATGCAGTTCACAGGAGGAGAAGCAAATCTGGTGGGGGAAGGGAAGACGAGGTTAGCTTGGGACATGGGACGTGTCAAGCTTGAAGTTCTTGTTTATCATTCCAAGTGGAGACGTGCAGAAATCATAGGACGTGAGGATCTGGTGCATAAGAGAGAGACCTGTGCTGGGATGTAAGATATGAGAGGCATCAGCTACAGTGCTGTTAAATGAAGTCATGAAAAGCAGGCAGAATGAGCCAAAATAGGGCTGAGAGAAGAAAGCTTCAAACTGATCTGACAGCACCAAGAAGGGAGGCAGAGGAAATAGAGAAACTTGCAAAGGAACCAAAGCAGCAGCAGCGCAAGTGGTCAGAAGTGGGTGAGGAGAGTCCAGAAAACAGAGTTTTGAGAAGGGAACTCCTGAGTGTTAAATGATCCTGAGATACAGCAAAAGGACTTAAAGAAGGCCCTTAGATTTTGCAAAGAAGTAATTCATGACATTTGCAAAAAGTCTTGGCAGAGAGATGATAACAGAAGTGATACAAAAGTTACAGATGAGCAAATATGAAGTGAGAACATACAAAGAGTGGTTCTAGCATAGCTTACAGCACATATTAAATGCTCAAAGTGATTCTAGTTTATTTTCTCCACTGCACGTCACTCTGCCCAAGTTTTTAAGACATGCCACTATTTCCCACAGCAATACCAAACAAATGTTTAATGATGGCTTTGACTGTAACCAAAATCTCAGTGGAAATTAAGAGAAGTGCTGTGGGACACTTACTGGATTAAAGCATTTAGGAATCTCTTAAGCCATCATTGTAGCCAAGTTTCATGCTCCACGATCTAAGGAAGCTGGAATTGTTGGGAGGCATTGGCTTTGGTTGGTTTCCAGTGCATGTATCATGAAAACTATTCACAGAGTTGTGTCACAAATCATTTTATTTGTTCTTTTAAATGAATCTTATGGTCTGGGGGCATAAAAGTAAAAATAAATGAGTTTTATGAGAATAGTAAAATTAATTTATCCTTAAAACTCATAAAATACAAATATAACATCAAAACAGATTTTGCCATAGATTCTGTATGACAAAAATGACTTAGTAATGTTACCCCAATTAATTGCTCAGTTGGTTATTATTCAACCACATAAAAGATATAAACAGGTAAAATATCTGATATGAACTAAAGACCAATGAGCAAAAATAAGGGGCCTGGTTTTATATCTTTACATGTTTTAATATCTCAGGCAAAAAGGCTATAGTGCCAGCCATCTGTTTATTCACATTAGCATCTAGCCAAACAATAATATTTTTTCTTATATTACTAAGGGACTTGCAAAAAAACAAAAACACGCTCAGTCTTTCACTTAATTTGCATGACAACACAGGAGGGGGACCTGCCCAATGCTGTCTCAAAAGAATCAATCAGAAATTAGAATGAGATTTCAACTCTTAAAATTATTTTAGTTTATCAAGATTAAAATGTAACTGATCTGCCTTCATGCACAATAATATAGGTTTCTGCTTACACCTTATCTCGAGGAAATTTATAAAAGAACTACACATACCCATTAGAAAGATTTGCAGTTATAAACATTTTTAAAAATAAACAGTGGTGCCTGCTTGTAGTCCTAGCTACTTGGGAGGTGGAGGCAGGAGGATCTCTTGAGTCCAGGAGTTTGAGGTTACAATGAGCTATAATCATACCACTGCACTCCAGCCTGGGCAATATAGCTTTATTTCTCTTTCTAAAAAAATAAAATACAATAAAACAGAAAATAAAATTTAAAAAAACCACATACACATATTTAATCATTTGATGAGACTTTCACCTACTAGAGCGATATGGAAAAAAGCACTTTTACCAAATTCCTACATTTACTCTCCACAAACAGCTCCTCTTCTGACTGCCCAGTTTCTGTTAACAAAAATAACCAACATTCCAGAGATACTCAGCCTCAAAACTTTGGAGTTATCATCCTCCATATCCAATTAGCTGCCAAACACAACAGACTCCACATACTCAATGTGCCAAGCATTGGTCTCTTTCTTTACATTACCTCTGCCACAATGCAATTAGGCCCTTTACTATCTCTATCTGTGCAATTTTCTGAATGCATTCCAGTTCTTCCTCAGCAGAGTCCCAACTGCTCTCCATAAAGTCCAGTTCCAAGTTACTGCTTTTCAGCCTTGAATGGTTTTCCCCTGCCTGGCAAATTAAGTGAATACTCCTTGGCCTGGGATTTAAGATCCATAACATGGCAGTTTCTTTCATGCACAACTATTTCAAGCTTGCTATTCTGGAACTGCATTTCTCCACTATTTCCCAGTTTCTGACCTCCCTAACATCACTAGGCTATTTCTTCCCACTGAATGTCCTTTTCTCCCATCTTCTCTCACCAAAAGACTACTTGATCTTTCAATAATAATCTCAAACATCTGTCTCTTCATAAACTCAAACATAATTTCTTCATGATGATTTTACTTTCCCCATTCATCTCTGACCCTGCCCTTTTACGAGCCCTCACAGAACGCCTGTGCCTTGTATAGTTTCTAGGTTATATCTTGAATATTGTTTACTTTTGCTTTTGCCTTATATGCCACTAGCAAACCACTGGCTCCATGAGGGCAGGAAATGCACTACAATTACTTCTCATCTAGAGGAGCCTAATGATCTGATCATAGTAACACTGTCATTATTTGCTGAATTTAATTGAAAATGTTAATATGTTAGCACGAGTTTGAAGTCAAATCAATTCATCAGTGACTCATAAGGAATGAACAAACCAGTCTGTCCACTAGAGCTTTTATTGTCCCTTTCTTGTGCACCAAGCCTGCAACTCGCACTAGTTGTGTCCAGATCATCTGAATTCACCAGTTACTGGTAGCAAAACTTAAGAATTATGGGTAAATGGATTATATACAAATAACTTTCAAACAAAGAAAGTAAATATTAGGTCAATTTTGAGAAAGGAAGTATCTTTTTAAAAATAACTCTTTTGATTCTACCAAAGAAAAAATATGCATTTAATAAGTTTCAAAATAAAATGAGATGGTTTAAATTACACGTTTTTGTAAAGGCCAACACATAAGTTAATTTGAGGTCACCTGTTTCCTAAATATTATCTGCTAGATTTTCACCTATGAATACCATTAAAGGTATTATTTTTAACTATTTTTTAAACCACAAAAAGCAAAGGCAGCCATTTACACAAAAAAACACACACCCCTATAAATTATAACACTATAAGATTCAAGAAAATAGTGACAGTTTTAAAAAATGCAACCTAATGTATAGCCAAATAACTCAAGAAACTCAGCATGCACTGCTGACTTTGGACATGATCACCACATTTAACAAGGTGTTTGTGAGAGAAACAAAATAAGAAAGGTCCCCGGAGTACCCATTCAAAATGACAGATGCATCTGAACTCCAGGGCAAACTCCTCTAAGCTAATATTGTGCTTGGCCTTAAATAAAAATTGTAAAATCTAAACATTTTGAATTTAAATAATAATTCAGAATGTAGGAAAACACTGCAAAAGTCAGGCTATCAAGCATAACAGAAAAATTAGAGCCATCTAAGGCTGAAATATAATCATGTAATTGGTCTTTATGGATAAGACCAAGAAGAGTATGACACAAAATGTGTGAAACCTGTAAAACATCTATTTAGAAGGGAAAGCACCAAATGTCCTGCAGTGCAAAGTGAAAGAGCATACCTATTTTTCATAAATATTCTTTTGTGGTCATTCACCACTGAGTCACACATATTAGAGCTGTCATCTTCAAAGAAAAGAAGAAAAGGAGGGAGGGAGGGGAAGCAAAGGAGGGGAGGGAGAGGGGAGGGATGCGGAGGGAGG
>NW_012113475.1:6657901-6720159 GCF_000951035.1 Colobus angolensis palliatus | reverse complement strand
CCCGCCTCAGCCTCCCCAAGTGTTGGGATTACAGGCGTGAGCCATTGCGCCCAGCTGGAATCCACATTCTCAATGTCATGCTTGGAGTCCAGGTGGCTACAGGGCAGATGGTTCTAAATAGGAAGAGGAAGACTGACCAATTTCTGATTTTACAGAGATAAGTTCCCGTTCTTGAAGGCAGACAGGACAAGCATGATCTAAAATGTATTTTACATAGCTCAAAACAAACTCTTCACTTAATAGGTGAGGAAACTAAAGTCTAAGTGGCCAGGAGATTTTACTTCTAGGAAAGTAAGTTAAATTGGAAAGATACCAAAGGCTGTGATGCAGCAGACAAAATTCATTCAGTTCAGTGGCCATAAATTAGTCAAAGAAGATTTTTTGCCTCACATCACTGGAAAGTTAAGTAGCATGAACCTCAGGTAAGGCCTGACTTAGTGGTTCAATGAATAACCAAGGATTCAGTTCACTGTAGCTCATCATTCCAACACAGCCATGGTCACCAACTTTTGAAGCTAAACACTCCCCTTGCTCACATTTGACAAGAAAGAAAGACCTTTTTTTTTCTTCAAAACCATCAACCAAAGTTCTGTGATTCACTTTGTTGAACTGGCTTAGGTCACACAACTTCTTTTTTTTTTTTTTTTTTTTGAGACAGAGTCTCGCTCTGTCGCCCAGGCTAGAGTGCAGTGGCCAGATCTCAGCTCACTGCAAGCTCCGCCTCCCAGGCTTACACCATTCTCCTGCCTCAGCCTCCCGAGTAGCTGGGACTACAGGCGCCCGCCACCTCGCCCGGCTAGTTTTTTGTATTTTTTAGTAGAGACGGGGTTTCACCGTGTTAGCCAGGATGGTCTCGATCTCCTGACCTCGTGATCTGCCTGTCTCGGCCTCCCAAAGTGCTGGGATTACAGGCTTGAGCCACCGCACCCAGCCACAACTTCTTATATGACATACCACTACATGATATATACAGTGTCACATACCTCACTAATATGATATACCACTACATGTCAGTGACACACATCACTATAGCAGGAAACGTTAAATACACTGATTGTCCTGATCTAAGTTGCACACATGATGTGAAGTCAGCTTCCCTGAAAATTTATGAATACTCAGAAGGAAACCATGGACTGTCTTGTTGGAGAGAAGTGGCAAATGAATGTTGGGGGTCAGCAAAACAGTCCACCTTAACATGCATGTCTAGGACACGTTTTGATCCTACATCTGAGGCTTTTGTCCCCACCCTTTATCACAGTCCTTGTTTTGAGGGCAATGATGGGGTAAACAAGGATGTATTTATTGTCAAAAGAAGAAAAATGCCCCCAAGTGTCCTTACTCCTAATTCAGGGAGTAGTAGACTAGGTATCCTAGTGTGTTCTCCAACTACTCCAAGTTTCATAATGTTGAGAAAGCAAAATGTAATGCAAAAAAGTTAATATCTTCTCCAACTGAAGAGTACAGTAAGTTTTGCTTAGAAATATAAGGGCAAGGAAATAATTATACAAGAAAATCACATAAACAATAAAATAATTCAGCCAATAGAATAGTTTCAGTTAACTGTGAAGCTCCAACTTTATCTTGCTTGTCCTAGAAAAAATGAAGAAAACTAACTATAGCTGGCATATACAGGTAATACAGATGTGTCAAGTAGCAAGGAAAAAATATTCCTCAGAAGAGTCAAGGATATTCTCTTCCAAAAATGAAAAAGAATATCACAGTTCCCCAAACAGCATATACTAGTCAAGACATAGCATCCTTAAGTTGGATCCTATAATAACTGGAAGCAAGCCAGTGTCAAAAGCAACCCATCAAGAGTGGTTTATGCATGTTATTTACTGTCACACTATAGATTTTCCTAAGACCAGTCCAAGTGTGAGCAGGACCTTTCCGGAGATCACAGTCAAAGAGATCTAGAACCCAAATTATCTTTGAGCCAAAAGATCATCTAATCTAGAACATCTCAAACTGTGCCTAGCGGTAGGGGCAAACAGGGCAGAGAAGGTTTTATAACCACCCCTCTCTTCCTACTATTTCATCTCAAACAATAACACATCTGATTTTATCTATTCTACAAAAACAGCTTCTGGAAATAAATTCATTTGAATAAAAAGCTTTGGGGCTAAAAAGAATAGCTAATCTAAACGTATTATTATTCAGTCTGAGAAACTTTAGTGCAAGAAGGTTCACTCATTTATCGAGTGGAAGTGCCAAAACTTAAACCCAGGGCTCTCGAATTCATTCAGTAATTGTTGCATATCTACTGTTAGTAGTTATCTTGAGTAGTCTCTATAAACCAGATACACCTCACCAACAAGTAAATCAGAATATCTAAATAGTCCCTTCAATTTCAATATTTCTTTTATTTCCTTTCATAAATGTAAAATTTCAGAGTACATAAGCCTGTTGCATTCACATCCCAAATCTAGGTGGTATGTGACTATGGGATAGGTACTAAATTCCCGTAAAACTATTTTCTCATCTGCAGATAGGAATAACATTATGTTACCTCTAAAAGAGGTAGCATGTGAAAATGTTAAAATGTTTTCATTTTAAAAACTTCACCATCATGTACTAAAAAATGAGCAGAAGGACATTCTATAGAACAGTTACAAAGCAAAATGTCTGATGAACAAAAACAAAGTATATAAGATAAATTAATTATACATAATGATATGTTGCATGCTTACAGCATTTTAGAGACCCATGGTGGAAAACAGGTCAATGAAATGGCACTTTTGATATGAGTTCCTTTGGGATATATTAACCTAATGGCAGCATAGAAGCAATGGTGGGCACTCTATCCAATCTGGCTTTTCGGAACTCAAAGAGAAATGTTTAGTACAACCTAGAGAAGAAATGTTGACAATTGCTAAAAGATTGCGTGATTTGGGATCTGAATAGCAAATGATCAATTTAATCTTATAGAGGGTGTAAAGGTATTTTAACATTTATCTAAATAAAGAGTATTAAGGTTGGCTTTATGGATCATACTGTTGATTCTTATTCAGAATAAAGACACAGCAAGTGGTTATCCAGAGATAAAATCTGGCTTTCAGGAGTAATTTTCCACACAGTCAGTGCATGCTTACTAAAATTATTTCATATAAGATAATTGCAATGTATATCATAACTGAGATAAAGTTTCTGGAAGTCACACTGATGAAGAAATTACCATCAAGGGTTCCCGCATGCTTTAGATTTTGCAATCTTATAACCAAAGAAAGAACAAAAATAATAGTGCTATTGATAAAACATTATCAACAGACTATTGAAATTAATTTCTGTAGTCTGCAAAATCAAACTATTTTTGCACTTTATATACATAGTGTTTTATTTGTGGTTTGCTTTATCCATTAAACACTGCTATTGTGTTGACAGCACAACAGAATGAGAATGACATATAGGCATCTCTCTCTCTCTCTCACACACACTCACACACAACCCACAAGAAGGTATCCACATGTTACACACACATATAAGAAAAGTGCTAGGCCAGGCACAATGGCTCATGCCTGTAATCCCAGCACTTTGGGAGGCCAAGGTGGAAGGACTGCTTGAGCCCAGGAGTTCAATACCAGATGGGCCAACATAGGAAGATCCCCGTCTCTACAAAAGAAAAAAGAAATTAACAGGGTATGGGGCTGCACGCCTGTAATCTCAGTTACTTGGGAGGCTGAAGTGGAAGGATAGCTTGAACCCAGGAGGTCGAGGCTGCAGTAATTGTGTTGCTGCACTCCAGCCTGGGTGACAAAGCAAGACTCTGCCCCTCCCCACCCAACAAAAAAGGAAAGAAAACATGCTAACCAAATGAGAATTTTTTTTTCAGAAAAATTGCGAATCCAAGATTATTTATCTGAAATATTAGGATCTTCTTTTAAAGATGAACATATTTAGATTACAAAAAAAGACTCTTATTTTTCTCCATCAACTTCTAAAAAGATACTTCAAAATTCACAAAAATATCAATATGTCATTTCATTTTAGTGCTACAATCCTGCAGTGAAATAGGTTGTATTTATTGATATACTTGGATCTGTGCCCCCACCAAATCTCATTTTGAATTGTAATGCCCAATATTGGAGATGAAGCCTGGTAGGAGGTGAGTGGATCAAGGGCGCAGGTTTCTCTTGAATGGTTCAGCATCATCTTCTTGATGCTGTCCTCAGGATTGTGGGTGAGTTCTCATGAGATGCAGTTGTTTAAAAGTGTAGAGTACCTCCCCGCATTCCTCTGTCTTGGTCCTGCTTTCACCATGTGACTGGCCTTCTCCCACTTTGCCTTCCACCACAAATAAAAGCTCCCTGAGACCTCCCCAAAAGCCAAGCAGATGCCAGAACCATGTTTCCTGTAGAGCCTGCAGAACTGTGAGCCAACTAAACCTCTTATTTATAAATTACCCAGTCTCAGGCATTTCTTTCTAGCAATGCAAGAACTGAGTAATGCACTCATCTTCCTATAGAATACAGTATTACTATTCTAGGCCTCTTGAAGGGTGGCTGTAATAATTCTGTTCACGTATCAATACTAGCCAAGCTAACAGCACACTCTGAGGTCATACTGTACCTCAAAAATATCCTGTTTCAATCTCTGGAGGAAAGGCAGGTTCAAAATGCCAAGTGGATTCCGTGAGGCTGAGAAAAATCAATGTCAAGGCCTAGTGAAGATGTAGGAGCCTTAATTCTACCACTACAGCTCTTTGTTCAAGTTTAGAAAAAGTTACTTTTACTAGTGTGAGTACATGCAATTCAATGGTTAAAAGGGGTAAAAACATACTTCCTTAAACTTCTCGGATGAAAAAAGATAAGTATACAACTTTGAACATATTATTCCAGGACTAAATGTTCACAGATAACCAGGATGACTTTTGTCTCCTTGAAAGAACACATAAAAATATTTAGTTGTATTTTTCTAACCACTTGGAAAACAATAATTTACCAATGCCAAAGCTTGAAGTGAACACTCAAATTAATTGTGGAGCTATTTGTGATTTGAATTTCTCCCAAAAATGTAATGAAGTGAGTATTCTCTGAAATAGGGGTCACTGTTTAAAATCAGTCAGCATGTGGCATGTTTTGTGGTTCTGCTTATGCTCCTTGGCAGCAACATTACAGCTAACCAGGATTTTTTTAGTGCTCGCTCTTGGTGTGTTTGACAACTCCTCACTCCCACAGTCCTTTAACATGGGGCTTCCCCAGTCAGGGATGCAGATCCCACACTGAGCCCATAAAACAATTAGTGGGAGGCCTTGGCATTGCATTCAAAGACCTTTGCAAAAAGCCAGTGTAGCCGGCTGTGTGAAATCTGACGTGTGGGGAGCCCCCATAAAACTCTTTAATGGAAACCGGGGACTTCTTTTGGTAAAGGTTGAGAAACTGAGCACTAGCTGTATAATTAATATAATTAGTTAACAAGAAACAATAAGCATTTCAATAAAAAGAATCAGAAAGCAATAAAAAAATAAAAATTCTAGGCAATATTTTCTTTGTAAAAGAAGTTGAAATAACTGTTCTGTATGAAGAGAGATTTCATTGCATATGGGAAAAGTAGTTTTGTTTGTAGTTTTAATTTAAAAGAATTGTCAGAATGTCACATAACCAGTATATAAAGTACAATAACATCCCTTTTCTTTATTATTCAATACCTACCATATCCATTTTTAAACATCATATAAAGCAGTGTTTGAAGAATGTCCTCAAAATTATGAACCCAGACAATGAAAACTCGCAAGAAAATACTTTTAACACTGGAGGCACCATAATCCAATAAAAAGGAGAATTATTAATATTCACAAACAATTGAAAGACAATTACTTTCAAACAACAGAATAAAGAATATGATAGAAAAATGACAACATTGTCCCTACTTTTATTCATCAGTATTTTCCAGAGTAGAAACAAAACGATTTAGGAGAATCTCCTAATAGAAAAACATGACCTTAAATCATCATCTTAGGTATAACATTTTTAGAAAATTTATTTTTCTTGGTAGTTCCCCATTCCCATATCAAGAGCTGGATCACAGAGTTTACCCATAATATAGAAAAGGCTCAGCCTATGATGAAAAGGGAAGCCCTGGCATGCAGGAAGAAAGAAGGCCTGCCCCTTGTGGCCATGGAGTATGAGAAGAAAAGACAGATGTATGAAGAAAAGGAGATCAAGTTTTAGTGACTTCTCAAACTCCACAGTCTGGCTTAAACCTTTTCTTGGGTGGGTTGGGGGTGTGGAAAAGGGGGTGGTAATGAGATGTCTCTGTCAAAACGTCCAGTTTTTTAAAATTTACTACTAGTATAGAAAATATCACATTGTATTCCAAGTAGCATGGATAAGTATTGGTTTGTGAAGCATTTATTTGTTAGGTGTATATACAAGATTATCCATGCTGGATCATAATTTTAAATGTACTTCTTACCATAATTACTAGTCATAAAAGTTTGAGAGCAATTGCTCTAAGAGAAGGTCAACTATCAGCTCAAATCCATATCCTCCATGACAAGGAAATATTAATGCTTTGCAGAAAAGGCTGGTGGCAGTTAAATACACTTAAGGCAGTGCACTTCTGGGTATGCATGACTTGGGTGTGGCTTGCAAGGGATTCAGAACATAACATGGATCCTACTGAAAGGTACAGCCATGTTGAAAGAGTTGGTGGGGTAGCAGAGGCCTAGAAGCAGTAAGAAGAGATAACATGATACATTAAAAGATCTTCAACATTAAAGGGAAACAGCTGGGATTGTGGGCTTCGGTATAAATATCTACATGGGACCCAAATGACTAGGAAGAACCCATCACTTCTCAGCAGACACATGTTTAAACTTTGTATAAAGCCAGGCTCCCAACGGCGAAAAATAAATAAATAAATAAAATAATGTAGAGAGCACTGAATGGATCCACCGACACAGGAGAAGTAAGTTCCCTGTGACAGGTACCAATGCCATATAACAGAGTAATATAGGCAGGGTTAATCAAAAATAAAGATGAAATAGTTACACTAAAGAGAATTAAGTAACCAAAAACAGCTTCCTCAGCAGATTTAGTTCAAAAGAAAAGGAAGTTTAAAGATAGAAGCTTCATTTTTTTTTTTTTTTTTAAACACAGTGTCTTATGTCTTACTCTGTTGCCCAGGCTGGAAAACTGGAGTGCAGTTATGTAATCACAGCTCACTGCAGCCTCAAACTCCTGCACTCAAGGGATCCTCCTGCCTCAGTCTCCTGTGCAGTTAAGACTACAGGCATGCGCCACACTGCCTGTCTAATTTTTAAATTTTTGCAGAGATAGGTCCTTTCTATGTTGTCCAGGCTGGTCTCAAACTCCTAGACTCAAGTGATCTTCACACTTCAGCCTCCCAAAGTGCTGAGACTACAGGCATGAGTCACTGCACCCATCCAGAAGTTGCATTTCTTTGTAACAATGAATAAAACAATTCTATTGCTACATTTGCCATTTAAAATGAGGATACACATGAGAATAATGAAAATGTATTAATGCGCTATGATGTATGTATACTTGTGTGATTTTAACAGAACTGCCTCAAGATTTAAGTCTGAGACAAATTAGAGAATAAAAGTCTTCATTCCATCATAATTTAATTGAAAAGAAGCTTGTATTTCTTGCTATAAAAAAATACTAGAGACTAGATAATATTTTAAAAAAAAGAGATTTAAGTAGCTCACAGTTCTGCCAGCTGTACAAGACCCATGCTCTGGCATCTGACAGGCTTCTAGGGAGGCCTTAGGGAACTTTTACTCATGGCAGAAGGTGAAGCAGGAGCAGGCATGTCACATGGTGCAAGAAGGAGAAAGAGAGAGAGGAGAGCGAGGAGGGAAGTGCCATATACTTTTAAATGATCCCACAAGAACTCACTATCAGGAAGACAGCATCAACCCACGAGGGGGCAGCCCCATGATCTAAACTCCTCCCATCAGATCTCACCTCCAGCACTAACGAGAGTTAGCTGAGGACAAATATCCAAACTATATTATTCCGCCCTGGCCTTTCCCAAATCTCATGTCCTCCTCACATTGCAAAATATAATCATGCCTTCCCAACAGTCTTAACTCATTCCAGCACTAAGTAAAAAATCCAGTCTGAAGTCTCATCTGCGATAAGGCAAAGCCCTTCCACCTATGGGTCTGTAAAATCAAAAGCAAGTTATTTACTTCCAAGATAATATGGGGATATAGGCACTGAGTAAACACTCCCATTCCAAAGGGGAGAAATTGGCCAAAAGAAAGAGGCTACTAGCAGACCCCACTGAAGTCAGAAACTCAGCAGGGCAGTCATTAAATCTTAAAGCTCCAAAATAATCTCCTTTGACTTCATTTCTCACATCCAGGGCACACTGCTGCAAGAGGTGGGCTCTCAAGGCCTTGGGAAGTTCCACCCCTGTGGTTTTGCAGGGTTCAGCCCCCAAGGCTTCTCTCACAGGTTGAAATTAAATGCCTCTGGCTTTTCCAGGCACAGGGTGCAAGCTGCCAGTGGATCTACCATTCTGTGGTCTGGAGGACAGTAGTCCCCCTTCTTACAGACTCACTAGACACTGCCTCACTGGGAATGCTGTGTGGGGGCTCCAGCCTCAGATTTCCCTTTAGCGCCATACTAACAGTGGTTCTCCGTAAGGGTTCCACCCCTGTAGCAGGCTTCTGCCTGGACATCCAGGCTTTCTCATACATCCTCTGAAATATAGGCAGAGGGTGCCAAGCATTATTCGTTCTTTCATTCTGGGCACCTATAGGTTTAACACCACATGGAAAAAGCCAAGGCTGATGGTTTTCATTCTCCAAAGTGGCAACCCAAGCTGTACCTAGGCTCCTTTGAGGCATGGTTGCCAGACCAGCCAGGATACAGGAAGCAATGTCCCAAGGCTGCACAGGGCAGCAGGTCCCTGGGTCTGGCCCACAAAACCATTCTTCCCTCCCAGGCCTCTGAGCCTGTGATGGCTGGGGCTGGGGCTAAGGTCTCTGAAATGCCTTAGAGGCCTTTTCCCCACTGTCTTGGATATGGCATTTGGCTTTTTTGTTATGCAAATTTCTCTCACAAGTGGTTGCTCTGCAGCCTGCTTGAATTCTTCTTCCAAATAAGCTTATACTTTCTCTGCTACTTGGCTAAGCTACAAATATTCCAAACTTTTATACTCTGCTTCCTGTTTAAATATAAATTCCAACTTTAAGTCATTTCTTTGCTCCTGCATCGGGTAGGTTGTTAGAGACAGCCAGGCCACATGGTGAAAACTTTGCTGCTTAGAAATTTCTACTTTCAGATACCCTAGATCATCACTCCTAAGTTCAAACTTCCACAGAGCCCTAGGGCATGAATAGAATGCAGCCAAGTTATTTGCTAAGGCATAACACACATGACCTTTGGTCCAGTTCCCAGTAAGTTCCTCATTTCCATTTGAGACCTCAGCAGCCTGGCCTTCACTGTACATATCACTATCAGCGTTTTGGTCACCATCCTTTAATTAGTCTCTAAGAAATCCCAAACTGTCCTTCATTTTCCTATCTTATTCTGAGTCCTCCAAACTCTTCCAACCTCTACCCCTTACCCAGTTCCAAAGCTACTTCCACATTTTCAGTTATCTTTTAGTAATGCCTAACTCCTCAGTACAAATTCTCTGTATTGGGCTGTTCCTGCATTGCAATAAAGAAATACTTAAGACTGGGTAATTTACAAAGAAAAGAGATTTAACTGGCTCATGGTCCTGCAGGCTATACAGAAAGCATGGGTCTGGCATTTGCTTGACTTATTGGGAGGCCTCAGGGAGCTTTTACTGATGGCAAAAGGCAAAATGGGAGCAGGCATGTCACATGGCAAAAGTAGGAAGAGGCTGGGAAAGGAGGTGCCACACACTTTTAAATGACCAGATCTCCCGAGTACTCACTATCATGAAGACAGCATCAAGCCATGAGGGATCTGCCCCGATGACTGAAACGCCTCCCACCAGGCCCAACCTCCAGCACTGGGGATTACAATTCAACATGAGATTTGGGCAGAAACAAATATCCAAACTATATTAAAGCTTTTGTTATTATTTGTGGAATTATTGGTAGGATGACCAAATGTGATTGTACATATACACAAACGAGTGGCAACTGTGAAGGGCTATAAATAATCAAATAAATCATACCTAAAAATTGGTATTTTCATGTATATCATTCCTTTATAGTAATAACTTCATTATGTTAATTAAATGTGTTTTGATTTCAAAATTTTAAAGAGGAAGTATTCTTACACAAAAGATGAAACATCTGTCCAATTGAACACCTTTGTTCAAATTATGTTTAAAATAATTTGAGAATTACATTTAACAACTTGGCTCAAACTAGACGAGTCATCTTATGTGTGCTGTTATGTAAGCATGGGAGGAGGGGCGAGAATTGGTTCAGAAAGAGTGATTCCAAATGGTTTTGATAACTATCTGTTTCCCTGCAGGTATTAAAACTTCAATGGCTTTTTCAAAGCAAGATTCAAATAACTCATGTTCTTTCCAGGTTGTGGTTTTAGTTAATTATAAAAAAAAAAAGAAAAAATGTAAGGGCAGCTAGAAATAATCAATGGTAATGAAAGATGAGTGATCAAATATTCAGCTTTAAAGATTTCAAAGCATGGAAAGGTAATTTAATCTATGATAATACCTTTAATGTCACACATGCAAAGTTCAAGGCATTTATTATTGGTGCCTGTCAAGGTTGAGGAAGTCATATACATTTGTTAAATAATGGGATAAATCATCTTTAATCATTTTCAAATGATCTTCTATAGCAAACCTGCAAATTCTGAATGATCAAAATTTTCCTGAGGTATTACATGATCATCAGCTTTATTATGCACCATAACAAGTGAGTTTCACATAAGGTATTACTACTTAAATATATGCATATTATGACATTCATATTAATAGCTTACAATTCTAACAGGAGAGAGAGTTTTTGACTACTTAGTCAAAATGAGATGAAATGTTTTCACTTTAATTAATCTATATAGTCTCATAGTCCCCTAATCTGCAGTGACCACCTTTATGTGGGTCATCCATTTCCCTAATTGGTTCCTGAATATTATCATCAGTGCCAAATGTTTCCTCTCAAAATTTACTTATCCAACTATCTTAAAGAAACCACCACCCTCTCTCCTCCCAGCCTACTCATTCAACTGTATCCACTAAAACTATTCTTTGACTTCATTAGAACCTTCAGTTCAGTGATTCCTCAACTCCCTCAGAATCCGTAATTCTTATCCTTCCTTTGCAAGCACACTCACCATTAAGCACTGTAGTTCCTGAACTCATTACTGGCCCTCTGATCACTCAATTAATACTCTTTCTAAGTGACTCACTTTCAGAGTGACTCTGATGACTCAATTGATACTCTTTCATCCTTGCTTATAGCTTCAATTACCAGCTGTCTATGTCCAGCCCAAATCTCTCTTCAAGGCCTATATATTCCAACCCAATATTACAAAACCTAACTCATTTGCTTCACCTGCAAATCTGGTCCTTTATCAGTGTTCTCTCTCTTAGTGGGTAGGCCTCATCTCTTCAGTTTTACAAGTAAGAAATCTAGAAGGCATCTTTGAGACCACCTAGCTGCACAACATTTTTTCTAAAACAATTGCCAGATCCTGTCCATTTTCTACTCTATTTATCCTTTAAATCTGTCCACTTCTCCCCATCTCTATCACTCACATTTAAGCTTTTAATGACCTGCCTCTATTAGTGAAATAAACCTCTATAGGTGCTCAAAGCATTTTATCTACCTCCTTCATATCACTTGTTAGACTTGAAATTTTACATTCTTACCATGATTATTTGAATAACGTCTGTATTTCCATGCGACCTACACTATCCAATAAGACAACCACCAGCCACGTGTAGCTATTTACATTTAAATGAATTCAAATTAAATAAGAATTCAGTTCCTTAGCAGCATTAGCTAGATTTCAAAAGCTTAATAGCCACACACGGCTAGTGGCCATGACGATGAAGAGTACAGATAGACACACAACATTTCCATCATCACAAAAGTTCAACTGAATGAAGCTGCACTGAAACATAAACTTTGTGAGAATAGAGATTCTGTCCTTTTGTACCCCTCATCTACCACCTGGCTTATCACAGAGCCTGAAACATTGTAGGCTACACACACACAGAGATAATTAATTAGTAAGAATAAGCATAAATACAATGGCCAGAAATCACCTTCTGAGACTCCACATACTGCTTGGTATATCTCTTGCCATTCTTTAACAGAACGTCTGGAGAAAGCAGAGCAAAGTTTAGATATTTAAATCAAATGACAAAGAGGACTCAAAATGTGGTTCAAACTGTCACACTAAGCATCCTGTTTACTGCAATAGTTTCAATCTTTACAATGGTTAACAAAAGGAAGTGACTTTTTCAAAATCAAAAAACTATCAGCAGTGGCAGAAATTCTTAATCTCTTTCCAAGAGTTTCTGCTGTTGTTGCTGTTAATCTTAAGACTCGTTAACACCACTTAGATAAGGTTATAAGCTAATAATGTAAACCTCACAGCATTTGTTGTTGAAAGAGAGATAAAAAGCAGAATATACGCTTAATCTCCACTTATCAGCTACCCTATACATACAGGTTGCCCACTTGAAAATTATTTCATAATGGACTCTTCACTAAAATTTTACTCAAATAAAAAATTACATCAAATATTCATCAATCTGAGGATTGTGTCACCTCTTCCAAAAGCAATATAATGCTTAAAGTGTGTTTAAAAGTTATAATTTCCTGGGAGTTTTAAGAATTTTAAACAATTTTAACAAAAACTGATGTTGAAAATTGGCTGGAAAAAAAAAAAGCAGCACACCATGACAGCTAGAAATGAAGGAAAAGCAGAATGATGTACATGAAATACTTAATACAAGTTTTACATTTAATTCTGCCCCCAACGTACCCTCCCTAAATTTTCTGATCTGTATCTACACAGGAAGAGATATGGCTAGTTATAACACTCAAATCAGCTGAAGAGAGAAAAGTGCCCTCCCTAAGAGGACATACGGGAATCACCTGTGAGGCTTTCTCAAGCTACCTATTATTTCCATACCCCTCACTCCCTCTGGAGAGTCTAAAAAGCCTTGGCTACAGAGGCAGCTGGCTGTGTTGTGGTCACCTTCTACAGAGCTGAACTGTTGTTCGGAAAGACCACATTTCCCATCCTCCTTCGCATTTAGGTGGGACCTCCTGGCTGATTTTCACCAAGGAGACATGAGCAAAGGTTATGTATGCCACTTCTAAACTCAGGTAAAAAGCAGATGGACCTTCTCCATTCTCTTTCCCCATATCCCACTTTGCTGGGAACACCTAAGGCAACTTTCAAAGCTACTTGCTGTAGAAAGTGGAGTGTCTACCAGCTTGAATCTCTGAGCAAAACAGGAAGCCAGGCCCACTCCCCTTCAATCTAACCTCCATCCACCTCATACCCTCTTACCAGTAAAAAGCTTCCACTTTGTACTTCACTTAAATGAGAAAAAAAAAGGTATTTATTGTGTAATATGGTTTGGCTCTCTGTCCCCCACCCAAATCTCATCTTGAATTGTACTCCTATAATTCCCACATGTTGTGGGAGGGACCCGGTGAGAGATAATTGAATCATGGGGGCGGTTTCCCTATACTGTTCTCATGATCATAAACAAGTCTCAAGAGATCCGACGGTTTTATCAGGGGTTTCTGCTTTTGCACCTTCCTCACTCCCTCTTTGCCTGCTGCCATCCATGTAAGACAGGACGTGCTCTTCCTTGCCTTCTGCCATGATTGTGAGGCTTCCCTAGCCACATGGAATTGTAAGTCCAATTAAACCTCTTTCTTTTGTAAATTGCCCAGTCTTGGGTCTATCTTCATTAGCAGCATGAAAAAGGACTAATACAGTGTGTTAATCCACTTATATGTGGAGATACATCTGCTATAGAAACTAGACTGACCTCAGCAAATACACAAATTGGGTCTACTCCTATACCACTGCCCATGATCAAGAGTTATTGCCATGGGGAGCCACCATTACTAACAAGAGTGCTTCACATACCTTAGATGTACTGAAGCAGGAAGAACATTGAAAATGCTATGATTGTAATATCTCCAATTTTGAGATATCAGTTATCAGGGCTTAATTTACACTCACTTGTGCAAATGTTCATTAACTTCATATTGTATTATCTCTTCAAATGATTTGGAAAATATCATGAGGTCAGTAAAATTTTCTGAATTTCCAGAAACCACACTGAAGACCACAGCTACTAGAGGACTCTGGGAAATATAAAACCCATGTACTGCAAACTCCGGGAAAATCAAGTTGCTTGTAGTTCTTAAATACATCGTATCTTGTGAAGCCATGGTACCTAAGAAGATCTTGCTGGCGCTCTTCTCCTCTGTTCCTATCAGCCAACAAGCTTCTTCTATGTTTTAAAACACAGCTCAGTCATTACCACCTGGCAGCACACTTCTCCCCACATTCACTTCTAGATAAAGTTAAAAATTGCTATGTCTTGCCCTTTTCATACTATGTTTTAATTTAATGGTTTACACATCAATTCCCTCTTCCAGATTCACGGAGAAAAAGATTGAGTTTCACTCATCTCTGTATCCTCAGCCCGGAACTAAGCCAGTAATGTTTACACTTTAAACTTTTGTGAATCAATGAATGAATGAGTAGTTTCCTCAGCTCATCCCTCTACAGAAAGAAGAAACTAGAATAGTTTTTATGAATACATTAGTATGTATTAAATATCCAAAATACAGGTCAGTGAAGTGAAAGCACAGTACAGAATAAGTGGTTCACATAAGTACTGGGTGAGTCAATTTAATAAGTCCCTTTTTATTCATAAGGATTTTTAAACTGAATTATCTCAGTTTTGGGGGGAGTGGGAAAAGACAGGGTCTCTTTCTGTTGTCCGGACTGGAGTTCACTGGCACCATCACAGCTCTCTATAACCTCAAACTCCTGGGCTCAAGCAATCCTCCTGCCTCCGCCTCCTGAACAGCTGAGACTACAGGTGTGCCACTATGCCTGGCTAATTATTTTATTTTTATTTTTTTAGAGGTGGGGGTCTCGCTATGTTGCCTAGGCTGGTCTCAAACTTTTGGCCTCAAGTGATTCTCCTGTCTCGGCCTCTCAAAGTACTGGGATTACAGGCATGAGCCACCATACCTGGCCTGAAATTTTTAATATTGTAGTTTAATTTCATGGTGTAATAGAAATAAGCAACTATACCTAAAAAGCACGCATTGACAAATTATACTGAACATCCAAACTTATGTTACTTAGCTTATCTTATAAATTACTTAGCTAGATTGAATCTGGCTTTTTGCCATTGTTCTCTAATAGCAGGAAAGAATTCAAAAGACTTCAATCTACTTCAAAGAATACATCTGGAGTCCCTAAGTGCCAAACACTACTATCACCTGAGGTACTTGTGTATTGTTTTTCTCTAATTTTGAGAGGAAAAAAATATTGCAGGGGATGATATAAAATGAGGCATACTTTAAAACCAAATACTTCTAATGGGGCCCAAAGATTCTCAGAAGAAAGATGAGAATATGTTCGCTTACCTCAGGGCCCCTTAGTTGCAATAAATCTACCTTAGTGTTGCAAGGCACATAACCTAAAAGTAATCTCCGAATCTTTAGTGTGAAGATGTCACCAAAGGCTCCAGTGCTAGTCCTGAGAGCAGATATTAAACTAGCTTTATATATCTAGAATGTCTTTTAAAGACTCTTAAATATTACAAGAAAGCTTCTAGTACAGCTTCCTATGAGGGTGTTGGCAAACAAAAATGCCACTTTGGGACCTAACTCAGAAATTCATTGTTTGAGCCACAGAAGTACCTTAAGGGGAAATATGAAAATTAATTAACATTCCAGGGATCCCATATAACCACAGGCACCTGGAGACACAATAGGCCCCACAATCTCCAGCCATTCATCCGTGCAGTGGTTTCTGAGTGGGTTGGTCCAGAACTGACCTTGAAGGTGTGCAAGGCCTATCTGCTCTTACCGTAGTGTAACTCTTGTAACTTCTCACAAATAATTATAGTGAGAAGGAGAAACAACTAAATAACATGTAAAATTAGGAAGAGGGAGGAGGAGGGATGAATTAGGAGAAAGTTTTATCTCAGGCCTACTAAGCAAGAAGACCAACTATGATAGCAATTATCACTAACATGTTCCACTTTTTGCTGGGGGTTGTTCTATGCGCTTTACATATTTGGAACATTTTAATCTTTACAAGAATTCCCCAAAGTCGGCATCACTATTATCTCAATTTTGTCCATGAGGAAGCTGAAAGCACAGAGCAACTACCTTACCTACGGCCACACACCCACAAGCAGCAGAGTCTGGCAGTTGTTTTTCCAGGTTTCATACTCTAGCTCTTCCCTACAGCTGCCTCTCCTGTTGGGTATTTAGCATAGATTAATCTAGTGAGTATAGTAAGTTAGTATCCCCCAAAAGTTCATACTCACCCAGAACACTGGAAATAGTGTTCTCTATTATATTCCCACATATAATTATATTCCCAGACTTAATTCACTAAGATGAGGTCATATTGGATTGGAATGGGCCCTACATTCAATGACTGCTGTCCTTAAGAGATGACACACAGAAATATACATAAAGAAAGGCACGTGAGAGCAGAGACTAGAGTGATGCAGCCACAAACCAAACACCACCAATGATCACCAGGAGCTACCAGAAGCTGGGAAAAGGCAAGAAAGGATTTTTTCTTAGCACCTTTAGAGGGAGTATGGCCCTGCCAACACCTTCATTTCAGACTTCTGGTCTTCAGAATGGTGAGGAAAATTATTTTCTGTTGTTTTAAGCCACAAAGTTTATAATAATTTCATACAGCAGTCCTAGGACAGCGACACAGAGAGTAAGGTCATGAACAGTAGATAAGAACTATGAACACGGAGACATTATTAAAGCAAAAAATAGGGTTTTTATAATGTTTTTAAAGAGAAGAGATCTGACTTCAATGAATGCTTTCATGAGCCACCGTTGGATTTGATGAAAAGTCCTGACTTCAGCTGCAGATATCTATCAGTCTACCCTTTCTTCGTGACTGAGTATTTGAAATTAATTACTCTCTATAATAAAATGATTGAAGCTGATTAAAAACTGGGGAATCATTGACATGAAGATGGTACAGAGACCCTTAAGAAAGGGTGATATTACAGATCATTGTGTAGAAAAAGAAGGGATGTTGATAGGAATAAAACCTTAACAAGCTCTACTGTTCAGCGGTTTAGGATGAAAAGCAAGCAGAAGAGACGGGGCCACTGAGAGAAGAAAGGTAACAAGGAGAGAAGAGAATCACAGAGACCATGCAAAAATAAAAGTTTAAGAAGGACTGGTTTAAATAATGCTTACTGAATGAATTAATAGAAACAAAAAGAAATTTCAAATGTGATGTATAAAATATCAGAAACATACACACAAATATGTTAAATTTACCCTTACAAAATTCCATAATTCTGACATACTATCAAACCTTCTAACTTAGTGTAGAAAGTGCAATTCTTATGAAAAGTATCTTCTTGTCTCCTGTTAAAGGGCAACAGCTCAAATTTCCTTTGCTTATTTGCTATGGGCCCTTCCCCAAGACCTTTTACTTTTTTTTTGTTTTTTCTTTCTTTTTTTTTTTTTCAAAGACAGGGTCTCACTGCATTGCCCATGCTGGAGGACCATGGCTATTCACAGGTGAGAGCATTGTACACTACAGCCTCAAACTTCTGGCCTCAAGCAATGCTCCCCCCTCAGTCTCCCAAATATCTGTGAATAGAGGTGCGTGCCACCACACCTGGCTTAAGATTTTTTACCTTTTAATTTATATAGACCTCAGACATAAACATTCATATCAATTTTACTACTAGATAGAAAAAGGAGTATTAAGTTAGGCACTGAGGACACAGAGGTTTCCCAGGCTAGTATACGAGTCAGCATCTCTTCACTGAATGAATTAATAGATTAATGACAAACACATATAAGCAAACCATAACAAATAAGAATATTTTTACATGCAATGATACACACAGATGATAACAACACGCTATGAACTCTAGGGTGCCATGGAGTTGGCCTCTAATTCAACCTAGAGATTCTGGTAAGGGCTTCCCTGAGACAGAGGGCATTTCTTGATTTACATGTTAATAGATGAGTTACTGAGGAAAAACGGGAATGGAGAAGAGAGGAGCTTTGGACAGACAGAGAGGACCAAGCATATGCACAGGCAATTACCTTATTTGCTGCCTGAGTGCTAAACTGAAAGCTCCTAACACAGAACAGACAACCAAATAAATATTGCCTGTTTAATGAACTCATTAAAAATGGATAATGTTGATTCCTGTTAACATAGCATGATTCCCTTTCACCTGTTATAGGCAATGCCATTCTGCATTCTGGGTCAAAAACAAAAAGATGCCTTTCTCTCCTTTAAAACAGTAATATTGCCAATGATGTATTTCTAGGGTTTATGGTATAGTCAATGCCTCTTCATGAAAGGAGTGTGTCAGAATACACTGAGAAGCTTTTCTATGATGCACTTATCCAGCTACCACCTCCAAAATTCTAAAGCAATACATCCAGGACAAAGCACAGGCATGTACATTCTGATTGATTCTATTGCACATCCCAGAGTTACTGATCTGAAGCTGAGAACTGTGGTGTAAACATTATGCTGAGAAGTACTCGAAGGTGATAGCAATGAAACATTCTGAGATATCTATATGGAAATAGGAAGAATAATCCCTAAAGAGAGATAATCAAAGAGTTGCTCTGCAAAACCCATAAATTAACTCAATTATAATAGGTATAATATAAATGATCTTGTTTGTGTTAAGGAGCCAAAACTGTGAGTTATTCATAGTTATTAGGAGCTGTTTTTAAACTATAAGCTAATTATAAAAACTATAGTTTTCAAACTGTTAGCTAATTAGTTTGCATTAGTAATCAGTAGTCTTCACTACTCTAAATATGTGATTGCCCTCAAGTGTTTACTTCAACAATCTATCAAGCCAAGGAGATACAAAATGAAAGGATGCATATTTCTTTTTCTATTATTGTTATACTTTAAGTTCTGGGATACATGTGCACACGTATACATGTGCAAACACGCTGGTTTGTTACATAGGTATACATGTGCCATGGTGGTTTGCTGCATCCATCAACCCGTCATCTAGGTTTTCAGCCCCACATGCATTAGGTATTTGGAAAGGATGCATCTTTCATAAATGAACAGCCAGGAAGATTACTGGCCAGTCATAAAATGTTTTTATTTTAGGGCTGTTGCCCCTTAAGAGTGAATATTTTATGTGTTTGTTTTTTCCCCATGTAAGACACGAATAAATGTGTCGTCTCAAATACATCAGTATTCAGACTGGGCTTTTGACATAACAAAAATAATAGTACCATGCAAAACAAAAAATGGTTTTAATTTTAATTTGGTTTCCAAGGGCATTTTCAAGGCATTTACCC
The DNA here is from genome assembly GCF_000951035.1 of Colobus angolensis palliatus. Lineage (NCBI taxonomy): Eukaryota > Metazoa > Chordata > Mammalia > Primates > Cercopithecidae > Colobus > Colobus angolensis. Next base: position 6,700,673 of record NW_012113475.1, on the reverse strand, counting down.
ATCCAGATTTTCAAATCAACTAGACTTAACTCTGAACTGGCTGACTTACCAATATATCAACAGAAAGAAACTATCAATCTAAGGAGCTATTTATCTTTAGCAGCCAGGAAAAAGTAGAGTCATTGGAGATAATGTGAATTATATCCAAACACTATTCACAGAAGAAAAATCTTGGCTGAGCAGGAACTAGGAGTCTCCTTGACAAAAACAGAACAAACCTTAGAAATACTTCGTTAAAATCACCATTACTTGGTTCATTTTATTATCCATTAATTACTCCTTTGTTGCTTGATATTTTCCTAAAGGAAAATACATGTCCATTCATAACAACAACACCAAAAAAAAACCAGAATAAACAGTAACAAAAAAAAAGAATTCCACTATTTAAATGGTAAAATACATCATTGTTCTCTTAGTAAGTGCCAAATTTTCCATCAAGATAAAAAAGTAAATGCAAAGAAAATCAGAAAAAGAGAGAGCACTACTGCCCTGCCCACCACCAGCCCATGAGTGATAAAGTTCACCTCTAGTTAAGCCATAGAAGCCAGATGTAGGCCGGCATCCTGCATGAGACGTCCAGAGCATCACATCTGCCAGGCTATGCAAAGGAATGCAGAACGAGCAATATAATCACAACGACAGCCAGTATCTTTGGGGTACAATACATAATGAAATTTATTAAAAGGGGAAATGTTTAAAGAAGATTATGTAAATGTAAGATCTGAGTAGTCAAAAAAAGCCTTAAAACTCAAATTGACAGAAAGTATAGGTTAGTTATTTTTCACTGTTTAAGATGTAAAAAATATTCAGTCATTAAGAGCCATTTTTAAACTATAAGCTAATTATAAAAACTATAGTTTTCAAATTGTTAGCCATTACAGTTTGTATTAGTAATCAGTTGTCTTCACTACAGAAGCAATACCAAATGGCAATAAGGTCTACATGTTGTAGATAAAATTTAAATTGGGATATTTGCTATGCCTGTCTAAAGCAGTCCAGTGAAAAATAAAACATAATTTGCTAGTTTTTGAATAAAAGTAAGAAAATTCATTTAAATTGACTCATGCTATCAGGTCAGGTAAGAAATTCATCATGCCTTTCCAACCATCTTGATCATCTTAAACTAAAAGAAAATTTTACCCATCTTTGGACAATATCTGTAAAGGAATTCGCAAACAGAATATGACTTAAATGAAGACATCTATTTTCAAATAATTTATCCAAAACAATTCTCATGGTGTCTGCCAAAAATAGAAATTATTTAATGCTTCCAAGACTTTTAAAGCTTGGAGTTATTAAAAATAGGGTCCTTAAAATTTAAGGCAGACCATTTCATAAAATACTTTTATTTTCTTGTGGCATTTAAAGTATACACATAGAATGCTGAGGGATGATGAAGAAAAACAAAAGATACGAGTGCAATATTCCAAGTTCGTTTTTCTCGACATTTACTATGTTGTGGAATAAAGCAAGCCAATGCTAAAAAGTGAGTAGGTTCAAAACCAATCTTTTTCATATATAAGTTTTTTACAACTTAATATATTTTAAAACCTCAGAGAAATTACCTCCACAATTGCTACCACAGAAAATTATGTTGCTCATTATTGATTAGCACATCTTTCATTTTAGAATAAGCAAAAGAATGTTTCACACTGAACAAAGGTTTACAGTCTTTGATTTCTCTTACAGGTAATTCACAAATCACCTGATGTGGCTGAATTAAAACTAGCACAGCTCGTTACTGCAAAAGCAATGCCATTAATAATATTCACCAGTAATTTAAGTAAAGAATAAAGAATTTCAGCAAATTTAATATTCTGAATCCCTATCTGCTATCACATTAATATATACTGTTTACCACTTCTTAGAATAACAGACTAACACTAACATTAAATCTAGCTGAAAGGGCAAAGTGCCTGAATGGTATTAGTACTTCAAAGTCACTATTATAGGCATTAATTATTATTACTACAGAGCATCTGTAAGTCATATGACTACATAGACATTGAAATGTTCTTATGCAATGGAATGCATTTCTACAGCAAATCATTGATGTCAGATTGCTAATCTAATGAGATGGCATGTGCCAATTATTTAAAATATAAAGAATGACATAAACATGAAGTATTATTGTATAGAATACACATTTGAAATTTTTTAGCTTCCTCAAAATAAGAATTCCATATCATCATAAGATATAAAGGAGATGATACTGTCTATTAAAATGTAGGTTTATAAAATAAAAGATGGATATGTACATTTTTCTCACTTCACTAAGTGCATTAGTTTGCTAGGGCTACTGTGACAAATACCACACACTGGATGACTTAAAGAACAGCAATTTATTTTCTCACTATTCTGGAGGCTGGAAGTCTGAAATCAAGGTGTCCGCAGGGCTGCTTTCTTCTGAGGCCTCCCTCCTTGGGTTGCAGATGGCTGTCCTTTCTCTGTGTCTTCACCTGGTCCTTCCTCTCTACTGTGTCTTAATACCTTCTTCTTATAAGTCATACCACCAGTTATACTGGATTAAGGCTTACCCCCAATGACCTCATCTAAACCTAATCACCTTCTTAAAGACCCTATGTCCAAATACAATCACATTTTAAGTTCAATGTATAAATTATGAGGGATATAATTCTGCCCATAACACTAACTAAGCATCTGCTGTATAAAATTCATAACTGAATTCTTTTAAAAATACTGGACCACAGAAACATCTTAAATGATTGTCTTTTAAAAAAAAAAGTAAGCAATATACAACTTTACAATAATATAAATGTTTATGGAAGTAATTTGTCCTTATTTTTTCAAAAATACTTTTGAGGCAGTTCACATGATTAAGAATTAATCAAATAGAGCGGCAACAAGAACAAAAGCAAACACAGAAATCAGAAATTACAGACACTATAGAGATAGGGCTACACACAAGTTCATTCTTTTCTGTCTGATCGAGTACTAAACTTAACTAGATTAACTGGGACTTGGGGTTAAAAAAGGGGGTAAGGGGTTAAATTGAATTCTTACCTTTCAAACAAAGGTAGCTGAGAAATTTGTTCAGAAAAATATACTTTGCCCCAATACCAAGTTCTAGAAGGCAAGTAAGGAACAGATTAATATAGAAGCATCTAATTAACTTCTATGCCATAACTTTATTTTGCCTATAATACGCACTTAGCCATGCTACATGCATAAACTAACAGGCTATGAAAAAGCACTCATTTTTTATTCATTTATTTCTTCATTCAACAAATATTACTGCACCCTACTATCTGCCAGGCATTACACACTGGCAAAGCAGAGATCAAAACCTAGCCCTCACAGAGCTTCTGTTCTAGTGAACAAAGCATACTTGGAGAACATCAAGATTGAATTAATTCAGCAGTCTGCAGAGACTGAATTGAGAATAAGCAAAACAAAGAAAGCATTTCCGGTTACTCTCTCAATCACTCCGTCATTAAAGTGAAGATGAGTACAGCAGAGATTAGCAAAGGAGACTGCACGAGTTTAAAGTCTGTCCTTTCTTTAAGTTAGTTTTAAATTTAATATATTCAAAGAGATATGCAATTCCCAACATATGTATTAAGTGGTAACTCAAAGACTAAATGATTCTACTTTTTAAAGCATAGAATAGACTACATCTTAAGCTGTTTAATACTTCAGAAAAAAACAAAAGTTTAGAAATATTTACTAAATATTAACATTTTGCTACTTAGGTTTCAGACTACTTTTTTTTTTTTTTGTGAGACGGAGTCTCGCTCTGTTGCCCAGGCTGGAGTGCAGTGGCCGGATCTCAGCTCACTGCAAGCTCCGCCTCCCGGGTTTACGTCATTCTCCTGCCTCAGCCTCCCAAGTAGCTGGGACTACAGGCGCCCGCCACCTCACCCGGCTAGTTTTTTGTATTTTTTTAGTAGAGACAGGGTTACACTGTGTTAGCCAGGATGGTCTCGATCTCCTGACCTCGTGATCCACCCGTCTCGGCCTCCCAGAGTGCTGGGATTACAGGCTTGAGCCACCGTGCCCGGCCAGACTCTTGATTTTTGTAACACTACCACTAAGGACTGCCATCATCCTTTTCACTCTCTTCCTCTCTAGAGATAAATAATTTTCAGAATATAATTTCATTCAGGTTTTTTGTTTTAATATAATGTGAATGCGTAGACATAACAGACACAATTGTGTTCTGTGGGTCAAACTTTTACATAAATGGCATTATATTACATGAATAATTTGCAGTTTGTTTCTTTTCCCCATCTTCTCTCTCTCTCTCTCTCTGTGTGTGTGTGTGTGTGTGTGTGTGTGTGTGTGTGTAATGAATTTCCATTGATACAGGCAGAAATATAATTCGCTCACTTCAACTGCTATATTTGCAGCAGTTGATTAATTATAATTAATAAACCTGTGTGTTATTAATTACTCAAGAGAGGAATAGTCAAGTTGTTTCCTTTAAACACACCACACACACACACACACACACACCACGCAGTCTGCAGAGCCCTCTTAACCATTCTATTGTTGAAATGAACCAGAGTATGTATAGCAGAGATCAGATATATCTTCATATGAATATATACCTATGTGACTAGGTGTCTAATCTTTGCTATACTCCATCTTGTACATGCACACATACAAGTGGGACAATGAACACCCCGGTACAAGTGTTCCTGCCCATGTTCAGGAGAAGAGTCCCTCCAGGGCAGATGCGTAGCTATGGAAGTGTTGGGTCAGAGAGTACACACATTTTCTGCTTTACAGGGAACTGTCGAATTGCTTTCCCAAGAGAAAGAAAAGAATTCCTCTTTTGCCACATTCAGGCCAAGTCTGGAGATATCAGATATCAACTATTTTTTGCCAATTTGACAGGTTTAAAGTGATATTTCATTGTTGTTTTAGTTGGTATTTCCTAGGTTATAAACAAGCTTTTGAACTTCAATTTCAGGGAAGTGAATACATGGTCAAGAATACAGGGAATAATTTCTCAATCTCTCAGTCATGTTAAACACAGCCTAAATCTTCAAGGTCATTCTCTATATGCTCTCACTGCACTCAACTGCCAGCAGTAATAAACTGCCATCCGGTCTCTTGGGCCCTCTCAAGATCTGAAAACAAAGATCTAATAATGTACTAGGCACTCCTTCTCCACAAGGAAGGAGTCTTATTCTGACTGAGATCTAAGAATAGCCTATTAGAAAATTTTACATCATATCGCAACAATTAAGCAAAATTTTCACAAAACAATGCTTATCCTTACAGGTGAGGCATTCTGATATTTTCCATTTTACTGTATTTTAATCTATGTATTTGCTAGTTGAAACCCACTAAATTGATGTCATGATCCCATTAAAAAGTCACAACATTCAATTTGGAAACATTAAATCTCTTCAATGCTCAATGTGCCTGGGAAGCAGAGAATACTTGTTTGAGTTTCAACCTATGGGCTGAGGGCCCCTACCAACCCTGCACAAAGTATTAACAGAAAAGGACACCTAACTGGTCCCTCTGCCCAAGGGGTTCTGGGGTTGGAACCATCAGTGTTACAAGACTTTAGTCTACTTTTCAAATGGATGTGCAAAGCTTAGAATCATGGGAGGTCTGACACTCTTGGGGCGTATTTGTTGGGCAACTTTATTTGGTGCTTTTTGTTTTTAGGTTGGTTTTTGCTTTACTGTTTGGTAAACTGTCTTAAAGATTCCAGAGATATGGGTGAGGACCATGTATTTTGAAAACATCTAGAAGTATGCGCTTTTTTGGTAAGTTATTTGGGTTCCCAAGATTTGCCATAACAAAATTAACAAAATTGTTTCCATACCCCTAAAAAGTAATCAGATAGCTTACTACTTGATATTCTGACTATTCAAATAATACAGACAGCTTCTCTGCTGTCCCAACTTCTGCCTCAAATAACATATATATCTGTACTCTTGAACAAAATAATCAGGTTTGGGCCTTAAATTGCTTTTGTTAAACTTTACCTATTCTGAAACTCTGCCCTTGTTTTTAATACACTTCCATTGTATTTAGCTGAGGCTAGGCACTGACAATTTCTGAAGTCATCATCATATTTTTATGTACATATGAAAACTTAAATTGTGCCCTCACAATTTTGCATTTATAAATACAAGACTTAACATTCTGATTACCATGTAAAATTTTCTTAAAACTTATTTCTGTTAGGCTTTTTTTTTTTTTTTTTTTTTTTGCTGGCCATTTTATCCTCTATTTCCATTTTACCAGATGCTATATAAAAATACACCATCCAGCCAATTGACGTCTTAGGTTCAAGTTATACACAAAGCTAGCACTGAAGCAGATTCGGGGACCTAGCGCATTACACTGTGGTGTCTTTCTAAAATGTGCATGCACTCAGCATGGAATGTTATGATTGGATAAGTTACAGGTTTCCAAATTTAAAAAAAAAAAAAATCTGTTTTCATTCCAATCTTGTTTATGCAAAGGTTCTGAAGATTAGAACTGGCAGGTTATTTCTAACCCTTGCCTTTTCTCCCACCTTCTTTGAGTTCCTCTCTCTTGCTGAGAATCTAGAAGGGACAACCTGCTATTTTCTAGAACTGTATGGTGGTAATTTGAATAGCAAGCTCTGGTACAGATTGTCAGAAATATATACCTGAAACTATAATTGTACCATGTGTGGGTGAACAGGGAAACTTAGTTGACATCAAGAGTATTTACAGGGAGAAAACATGCTCAATTTAATTCCAGTACAGACATTCCCATTTCAAAAGGAAAAGTTTTAATTTCCTGCTTAACTTTGACAGTGGCAATAATAAATTTTCTCAAATTTTCATGAATTTGAATTAGGAAATTTCACATTTCTAATGAAAAGTTTCTTAAACACCAGTTATAAAATATCAACGCTTCTTTTGCTGCATCTCAAAAAAATAGAAATATACCACATTTAACAGGAGGTCATATAATACTAGGAAGAGATAATACTACCGGAAGGCTTCACATCTTTATATTCATATTTGCACTTCATATTAAACCATATAATTTCCCAGAAATATCAGTTATTTTGCTCTTATATATATATATATACATATACATGATTTAAAGAAAATCCAAAGAATTAGTCAAACTATCTTACTCATCTTTGTAAAAGCTGTAGTGGCCTGAAAAGTCAGGTCCTAATCACTGGTACCTGTAAGTGTTACACTGTTAGATTATTTTAAAAAAAGAGTCTATGGAGATGTGATTAGATTAAGGATTTTGTGGTAGGAAGACTATCCTGGATTATCCACATTATCCACATAGGCCACCACATGCCCTCATGAGAGAAAGGCTGAGGGAAATTGTACACACAGAAGAAGAGAAGGTAATGTGACCAGAGAGGAAGAGACTAGACTGATGCAAACCGCCAGCCAAGGAATGCCAGTAGCCACCAGAGGCTGGATAAGGCAAGGAATGAATTATTTCCTAGACAATCCAGGGGGTGCACACCCCTGCTGACACCTTGATTCCAACTCAGGGACAATGATTTTGGACTCTGGTCTTCCAGAACTATGAGAGAATAAATTTCAGTTGTTTTAATCCACTAAATTTGTGTAAATCGTTACAGCAGCTTCAAGAAATTAATACAACTATACTTGCTATTAACCCAGGATAATATACTGAATTTTCTGATTACATTAATAAATTTGAGAGAGAGAGATCCACAACCACTTGCGAGAAATGAATGATCCTATTTTAGTGTGCTCGAGAGTCTGAGAAGTATTTTTGAAACAACCAGGCCTAGAAAAATGAAGAGTGTTTAAAGTGTATATTAGTCTGTTCTCATCCTGCTATGAAGAAATATCTGAGACTAGGTAATTTATGAAGGAAAGAGTTTAATTGACTCACAGTTCCACATTGCTGGGGAGGCCTCAGAAGGCTAACAATCATGGTGGAAGGGGAAGCAAACACGTTCTTCTTCACGTGGTGGCATGAAAAAGAAGTGCTGAGCAAAGGAGAGGAAAGCCCCTTGTAAAACCATCAGATCTCAAGAGAAGTCTCTTGCTATCACAAGAAGAGCATGGGGGAACGCCCCCATAATCTAATCACCACCCATGAGGTGCCTCCCATGACAAGTGAGGTTATGGGAACTACAATTCAAGATGAGATTTGAATGAGGGCACAGCCAAACCATATCAAAGTGTCAGAGCCAAGAACAGAATATCTATAATTATAAATTATTCTACTACAAAGACACATGCACACGTATGTTTATTGCGGCACTATTCACAATAGCAAAGACTTGGAATCAACCCAAATGTCCATCTGTGACAGACTGGATTAAGAAAATGTGGCACATATACACCATGGAATACTATGCAGCCATAAAAAAGGATGAGTTTGCGTCCTTTGTAGGGACATGGATGCAGCTGGAAACCATCATTCTTAGCAAACTATCACAAGAAGAGAAAACCAAACACCGCATGTTCTCACTCATAGGTGGGAACTGAACAATGAGATCACTTGGACTCGGGAAGGGGAACATCACACACTGGGCTTATCATGGGGAGGGGGGAGGGGGGAGGGATTGCATTGGGGAGTTATACCTGATATAAATGATGAATTGATGGGTGCTGACGAGTTGATGGGTGCAGCACACCAACATTGCACAAGTATACATATGTAAAGAATAAAAAAAAAAAAAAAAAAAAAAAAAAAAAAAAAAAAAAGAACAGAATATCTAGTCTAAGGAGCAAATTTAAACTACATTTAAAACCTTTCAGAAAATAACTTGTCAGGGCTGCACATGGGAGCTCGTGCCTGCAATCTCAGCCCTTTGGGAGGCTGAGGCAGGAGGACAGCTTGAGGCCAGGAGTTAAAGACCAGCCTGGGTAACATAGTGAGACTCCCATCTCTAGAAAAAAATTAAAAAAAAAAAATAATCCAAGCGTGATAGCATGCACATGCAGGCCCAGCTATTTGGGAGGCTGAAGTAGGATGGTCGCTTGAGCCCAGGAGTTTGAGGTTGCACTGAGCCATGATTGTGCCACTGCACTCTGCCTGGGCAACAGAGAAAGACCCAGTCTTAAAAAAAAAAAAAAAAAGAAAAAAGAAAAAAGAAAAAGAATTTGTCAGTAATTATCAAGAGCATTAAAGGACTCCTACCCTTGGACTTAGTAATTCTGCTGCTAAGAATCAATATACCCAAATTAGATCAAATTTTATAAACTAAGATGTTCCTCTCATAACACACATCTCATAATATCAAAAACTAGAAACAATCTAAACATCCAAGTATAGAAGAGCTAAGTAAGACACAGTATGTCTTCTTGGCTGAACATCTTATAAATCCGTCAAAAATAATGTTTACAAAAAATTTGGACCAAAACAAAAAAACCCTTATGTTATACTATTACATATACAAAGCAACATACAAAAGAACACGGACATCATAGCCTTTAATTCTCATTTAAAATTCATAGAAAAAAAGAAATATGTAAGATTACAGCTAACTTTTTCTTTCTTTCAATTCTGGTAACAGTTTACTAAGTTACACCAGACCCTCGGTGGTAAGCGGGGACCACAAAAGGGCTAATAGACAGATACAAATGCTCCGATTTTCTGAGTGAATGAAAGACAGAAGAATAGTACCTTCACAGCCAAAATTCCCAAATGCCTTCCAATGCATCGCATTATCAATAATGATTTTGAATATCCATGAGTCACGCAGGAATAGATAACACTATCGCTTATTTACATTGGGAGCACCCAAGGCACGAAAGGTTTTGGAGTCCACGCAGGGTCATCCTATATAAGCAGTAAGACCTGAGACAGAAGCCAAGTCATGTCATTCCAGACTGGGGCTTTAAATCCCCCTTTCCAAGGTGATGGTGCAGCAGCAGGACCAGACCTTGTCATGGAGAGTAGGCAGCTCTTCTTATCAGAGAGCTTCAGAAAAACAAGGTCAAGGCCTCAAACCCACTCTGACTGGCGAATATTTACGTATGCAAAGCCTGTGAGAAAAAAATATCTCAGGCTTCCCTAGGATCCTTTTAGATTCATGAACAAGCCAAAGTATAAGCAAATAATACTTTCATAAATGTTGCCTACTAAACATACAGTAATCATAAATACTCTAGAGAGACTATATCTTTCAAAGCAGTACCCTCTATTCATTTCACTTGGTTTTGATTCAGGATATAGTTTATATTAACTTATTGATCCAAGCCTCTCCTTACAATAGGGTCTTACTTTGGCACTTAATCATTTTCTAAAATAATCACATATTCTAAGAGCCAATAATTTTCTAAAAATACTTGCTTATACCTGTATTTTCACTTTTAGGAACAAATGAAGAAATAACTCCTGCAAAAGTCTACCTAAAAATATGCAAAAAAAGTTATAGTTACAAATTGGGTTTCTTTCAAAATGTTTACATTTTCATTCAGGATTATAGAACCAATTCATAGGCATTTTATATTTATAAATATGCTCTAGGGAGGTCTATTTTTTTACACTGTTTTGAGCTTGAGAAGTTCCCAGCATTAACAAATAATCAAAGAAATGACATAATTAACTGGTTAAAAAAAGGACCATAGTCAAATTCAAGCTAATTTTCAACTTTCAGATTTAATTCAGCAAACTCAGGGCATTAAAACATTAATCACATAAAATCAACTCTCAAATGTTAATAAAAATCTTCATTCTCAAATTTTTCTTTTTCTGAGCTGAAACAGATACTTTGATCATCAAGCCTAGATTTAACTGTCAAAAATAGTGTATTCATGGGCTATGTATATATGCACAGACATATATATCACTAATTTGAGAAGTTACATCAACTTCAACAAAGCAACAAGAGGATAAACTTTTTTTCAAACTCCTAAAGAAAGATATTATTCATTTTTACCCTTTGAGTTAGTATTAGCAAAGATATATTTTTTTACAAATCCCCAAAGAGCTTTTAACTAGGAGTACGTCATTGAATGAAAAATAAATCTGCAGAAGTAGAAAGTTTTACTGCTATCCTTGCTAAAAGATTGCTAGTTATACCGAAAAAGTCATACTGGTGAGAAAGGTCACAAAAAGCATATTAAATATATATGTATATTTGTGTCGCCAGAAGAATTTAACTCAAATGCTAACAAAAGCCCTCTCAAGACATCCTAAAGATAGCCACACATTGGTTAGTTTCCTTTCCTTTTATCACTTGTGTGTTTACATCACAGTTTTAGCATTAACTAAAGCATCTAGTCTGATCACTTCCATCTATTTTAGAATAATAACAAGATGATTCTAATAACCAAACAAAAAGAAACATGAGTTTAGAAAAAAATTCTAATTGTTTTATTTAATAATGATATGCTATATAGAGCCTATTTTTTAAAAAAAAGTCACATACCTCATGAACACCAAGCTATTTCTTAATAATTATTTTGAAGTGCCATAAGTTCAATTTAACAAATGAATTGCCTCTAACATACCAAAATCAAAATAATTTTTCTTCATTCAACTGCCTAACAATTCTGAAAAGAACCTGAATATACAATTTAACAACAGAGCTGAAGTACAGCAGGCTGAGACTTCTTCATGAATTGGTTTTTAGAATACTAGATACGTTTGTCTAAAATCTCTACAGTTTCATCAAAAAAAGACAAACATTTCCATTTTCTCATAGATTATAAATCAAAGAAAAATGTAAAGCAGCTATATAAACAGTTCACTGACTGCATCTGTTGTGAAAGACACAATGATGTCTAATGTAGAGCATTTAGCCTATTCACCTCTGTGCTGCCATCTTTGAATAAACACGTCTTAAAGCACCATTAATCCAAGCAATGAGGGACATTTTTCTTTCAAGAACAAACACATTTTCAACTTTGGACTAGCCATACAACTGTAAAATCAAGCAGAAAAAAGAATTTTGTAATACTTATTTACATTAAAAGTTGAACATAGTACTATCAAGTCTCTCCAACGTGAAGATGCATTAAATAACTTAAAAGACATTAATATTAACTATTTTCTTCTCTACTGTTATTCTTCTGTATCAAGGTACTTGCAGAATAACTTTTCTGCCTAATACTCAGAGAACCCAAAGGAGGAAATTAGTTTCATCGTGAATTTAAAACAACTTTAAAAATCAAATAGTGATCAAAGGAATTTATTTATACAGCCATTTAAAGAAGTATGTTAAGATGTGAAAGAAAAAAAAAACTAGCATACAGAGCTGCTTCTCTCAGTATTCAGTGCCCAAGATAACCAAGTCTGAAGAAATATAACAAGTTTACTTTCCTCAGAGAATTCCAAACTAACAAAAAATCAAATCAATAATTCCCTTTTAGAAAAATGATCAAAAGATACATCAGGGAAAATAAATGTCTAGTTTTACAAATATCTTTTAAACTGTTTTCCGGGAGCAATATGCAAAACAGAGTATTCTCAAAAGGAAATCCTTAAAAAGTCAATCCTTTAAAATAAAATAAGGAAAAAATGTGGACCGAGATCAAGTATCACAACATTGCCCTAAGACTATATGGAAACTCCTATGTAAATGGTAATTAGGGATTTCTCACTTTCTCTCTCTCTCCCACTTTCTCTCTCTTTTAAAGGCCATAATGGCTGTGTTTGTTGAGGGAAAAAAAGGTGGGGAAAGAAGGTATAAATGCTTACTGTTCAAAAAAAGCTGGTCTATGCCAATATATTGGAGAAACTATTCAAGAACAGTTGATCTATGTGAAAATGTAACCCCTGAAATGTTGCCAAGGTCACAGAGACCCAGGGTGATCTCCAACCACAATGAGCACCATTTGTGTATTTGTAAAGAGCACTTGGGTAGTGGGTTATTTTTGCATTATGCATCTCGTTGGAAAAAAGTAGGGAAAAGAAAATGCAGACTGGTTGTGCTTTTACAGTATTTCATTTCACTATCCTTCTTATGGGGTAACTAAAATATTAGCAGTGCCCTGCTTATGAGATATATGTGATCCCTTTCAAGGTGGGCGTTAGCAGCAGTGTTTTTAAGTGAAATACGAGAGCAACATTACAATTTCCAAATTCAATTTCAATAATTACATTAACATGACAAGGTTCTCAAGAACTGCCAAGGACAACAAAACTGAACTGTTTACCTTGAGTAGCACATTTCACTGTGGGACTCAAATTTTCTACCACAGCCCACTTTATGTTGTTATCCATTTCAAACACTGCCACACAGCAGTGGGTTCTCTCCACCATTTCCACCTTTTTTTTTTTTTTTTTTTTTTTTTTTTGTATAATACCATCTATTTACATTTTGCCTTCTACTGGTGGTTCTTAGAACACCATTTTATAGGAATGGAAAGGCACCAAGAAATTTCGCCTCAAGTCATGTGAGACTGCAGCTATAGAATGCACAAACACTGTTCCTGAGTGTTGAATAAGGATCATTTCTTTCTCACTGACTAGAGAAAGCCAATTTCAATTTCTCTTCATTTGAGAAAGACTCAGCTGGTCTTCATTAGCACGGTACTGAAATGTGTATCCCAAATTTGTGAAATTTAAAAAAGAAGAAGAACAACAAGAGAAGCTGTATCTTCTCTAAGAACATATGCATGTATTTCTTCTTAGGAAGCCCACACACAACATGGTGAAGAGTCCACTTCACACAAATTTGCTTTTCTAATATTTAAAAGGCACTGAGGTGAAGCCTCATTAAGAAAGATGGAAATGGTCCATTACTATAGACAGAGAAGGCCTTTCCTGGGATGGAGTCTGAAAACTAACTGCAAAGTCTAGAGCCAAAGGAGAACGTTAAGTTTGCAAACTTTCCTCTTCCAGAAGGAGAAAATATTATTTCAGATGTTATGACTCGTTATTTTTCATTTTTTAATCTTTTCATGTTTTATATTCATTTATATTATAAAGGAAGATTTTTATTTTAAGCACATGTCACATTATATTTTCCTTTTGCTAATACAAATTAGTGACATAACAAAAAAACTAAAATTGTTCTCATAATCATTAATAACAATTTAAATGTACTACTGGACTCCATAATGCTAGATTTTTTGCTCCTGTAATCTTCATGAAAACCCTGCAAGGCTGATATCCCATTCTGCAAATGAACAAACTGAAGCTCAGAATGTAAAATTACTCAAACTGAACTCCAAAGTTCATTATCCCACATTTCCTCAGGAAATAGTACATTCACATATCATTGACAAAATGCATTAAAATATACAAAACTTGAGTTGGGAGCTTACCTAATAAGTTGTAAAAGATTTTCAACAAACTACCTCTAGTAATTCACCTATTCAAAAGCTGATAGTTAAATGAAACCTGAGAAAATGATCTGGGATATTTCTCCCCCTCTCACTAAACAAATGCTTATGGGTCTTTAAAGGTCCAGTTCAAGGATTACATCTTCTGTAAAGTCTCCTTACTCTCCATACCAATAGAATTACTTCTTTCCTGGGTTATAGAATTTATTTAACGATTAAACATGACTAAAGGTTACCCTTTTTTTTCGTCTTCAGCTCCCAGTACAGCATGTCATACTTGTTCAATAAATCCTTGTGTTCAATAAATGCTTGTTAAAAGTATGTATGAACAAATAACAGCTCAACTCTGAGATCAGATAAAATCTCATCTCATATAATTATAACTACAGGTTAAATATTGTATTAAAGCTCCTCTAACTTTAACACATGTATGAATCACATGAAGATCTTATTAAAAGGTAGATTCAGATTCAGTGGGTCTGGGGTGAAACGTGCATTTCCAGTAAGCTCGCAGCTGGTAGCACTGCTGTTGGTTCCCAGACCAACCACCCGGTGGGTAGCAAGAACGTAATCTACTGGGACAACATATACTAGACTTGGTGAACTGTTTAGAAAACCGTATGTTCCTCTGGGATGTTAACCTCCACTTAGACTTGGCACCAAACCTCAACTTATTAAACTTAAAAACTATGAGCAATTATGAGTTTATGTGAATTTCCCTAAAGGAGACATAAGTTTTTTTGAAAAGGACCACTCTTAATGAAGTTTGTAAGTATGCCCCAAGACACAGGACAGTGCTTTATATGTCAGAGGGACTCAATTTAATATTAAAGTAGATTAAAAAATTAAGTACTTGAGGGTAAAAGCTATCACTGATTTGTCTCTTTGGCACAGGGCTTGGCATGGTGCCTCAAACACAAGAGAGACTCAATATATAAATGCTGAATGAATGAATAAACAAAACAGGCAAACCTTTCTTTGCAAATCATCAAGTTTTTACCATCCTCATCAATGCCAATTTGAGACACTTGATCAAAATTGCAACTGATCTGGTACGCCCTAGATATTAACAAATCTACAATGTTTTAGGGGTCATACAATCCCTATGCTATTCCATTTTTGAAGGTTACCTTTTGTTTTGTTTTCCCTAATTCTACACACACTGTCATTCCAACATTTCCTTTCTGCTGTGCCAGGATTAAAATGTGTGGCCGCTACTGTTTTAAGCTCAGGATTACTTCCACTTCAAAAACCACTAGTACCAAAAAGATCACTGTTAACCATATGATGAAAGCCATTATAATACTTCTTAAGTTTTTACTTTTAAGTATCATTTACCTTTTAAGTATCAAAGTCT
The DNA here is from genome assembly GCF_000951035.1 of Colobus angolensis palliatus. Classification (NCBI taxonomy): domain Eukaryota; kingdom Metazoa; phylum Chordata; class Mammalia; order Primates; family Cercopithecidae; genus Colobus; species Colobus angolensis. The sequence continues at coordinate 6,685,109 of NW_012113475.1, read as the reverse complement.
TAGCTTTACATGTACAAAAATTACTGGATGACACGAATAAAACTTTACATTTATTTTTCATGTATGTACCTGTTAATAGACATTTGTTATCAGAATCCAAGAGTATTTATCTGCAGAAAATTACTTCTCATAATATTCAAAAGAGGATGTCATTGTTTTATAGAACCAAGTTTTATTGCTTTATCTCTGTACATCTTGGTAATAAGATGTAAGTCGAATGTACAGTGTTTAAGTTACCAAACAAGTTATTAACTGTTTAATGTACCACACAAATATTAACCACTTACTATGTACAATGCACACATTAGGATATTATGAGAAATATAAAGAGAATATCTCAATAAAGCTATGAGAAGCTACAGACAACAAAATTGCAACAAAACAATAGAAAAGGTTAAAAAACTTTTTCAATTATTACTTTTAAACTAAATTTTAAAATAAATTAAGTTTTAACGGCACACACTAACCAAAAAAAAAAAAAAATGCAATGTTGGTCTTTTCCTTTAATCACTTCTGCTATGGACTGAATTGTATCATTCCCAATTCATATTCCAAAGCCCTAGCCCCCAATGTGATGGTGTTCGGAAATGGAGCCTTTGGGAGGTAACAAGATTTACATGAGATCATGAGGATGGGGCCCTCATGACGGGATTAGTGCCCTTATAAGAAGAGACACCAGAGAGCATGCACTGTCTCTCTTTACCATATAAGAACGCAGCAAGAGGGTGGCAGTCTGCAAGCTAGAAAGACAGCCCTCACCAGAATCCAACCATGTTGGCATCCTGATTTTAAACGTTCAGCTTCCAGAACTGTGAAAAAATAAACTTCTGTTGTTTAAGCCATCCACTCTAAAGTATTTTGTTACGGCAGTGTAAGATGACTAATACAATTTCTCTGATTGACTTTCATACTTTTACATTAGAATTATTCTAGATCACAATTACACTCATGTAATTTACCACCACAAATGCATTTTTATAATATAGTAAGAGGTTTAGAAGTGGAGTTAGTAAATAAATATCAATTCTTCAATTGCCAATTGTTCATGAAAGTGGGAAGAAGGAAAGAGAGAGAGAATTTTACATTTATTTAACAAGTAAGTCAGAAATAAGCTTTGGGGGAGAGGGAGTTACCTCATTAGCAATAAGTGCAGACATGCAGACATTCCCCTACACAAAACCTCTTTCAGCAGCATCAGAAAGAGAATGCTTTTTGCATGTGTCACTTCTCAGGTCCAAGCCTCTAGCAGGCTTCTTGTTATATGCAATTAGCTCCATGCCAAGATTTAGTACATTTCATAATAAATCCCTTGACCACATTAACTGTAGGCTTGGCAAAGTTGGAAAGGCTCTATTCACCAAGACAGAAAACAAGCCACAGGACTTACCCCACAGCAAAACGCACTTGCTAGATGCCAACACACTACAAATTTCAACAGACTTCCATGCCCTCCCTTCATTCCTCTCCCTCTATTTGGGGTAGAGGAGGGGTCAGAAAAATACAACCTGCCATGTGACTATGATTAAAGAGTATATAAGGGCAAAAAAAGCTACAGACAAATTTGGTTTGTTTACTTCTTCTTCCTCCTCCCACTAAATCTTGTTACTAGCTTGTTCCTTTGACCTAACTCCCCAAACCACCCACCCAAAAACCTAGAGTCACTTCACAGATGAGATCCAGAGTTTACCCTCATTTAAACAGTAACCATCTGTTGCCTGCAGGAAGACTGTGACTCCTTCTCAGGTTTCCCTTTTTGGAACATGAAGGCTGTAGTACATTATGGCTATTCTGCATGGGAAAGTTCTCTGCAGGACACCAGGAGCAATGAAAAAAGGAAGGAGGCACAGAACTAATGAGCCCTTCCGCTCATATCAAAAGAAAGCACAACACCTTTTATTTGTTTTTGATAAACACCTTTTGTGAAAGAATTAAAACTACATCTGTACACAGGGAATATGCATGAGCTCTGGAGTTGTACAAACCTCAATTTCAATCTTAACTTGTTTTCACTTTGCCAATTAGAGCATCCATTTCTTTATCTGAAAAATAGAGACACTACAGAGTTGACGCAAGGCCTAGAAATGTTTGCCTCAGAGAATGCCTATCATATAAGATTAATTCTAAATATTTTATATTACAGTATTATTACTAGAAAAATGTTAATCACGGGCAAATTACAATAAAAATATAGGAAGACAAAAAATAAAATATCACTATTAAAACTCTATTAAGTTCCCTTTTGGATAACACATTTGAAACATCACCATTGTAAAATTTACAATGAAAATTAATTAGGAGGCCTCTCTTGGATCCCCCACAAGAGGCTCCTGGTACTGACATCCTAGTCCTCTTTATTATAAATTTCTCTCTGGTTCTTTGAGGCTCCAATATATATTTAAAATAAGAAAAAATAAGACTCTTAAAACCTATATTTCATTTATGAAAACTATTGAAATTTTATATTATGTACTACAAATTTTAGAATCTTTTATGGTGCCTTGCTTTTCCAGTGTAAGAAACAATGGTTTCCTTAGAGATATGATTTCCTTGGAGATATATCATATGATATATCATGATATATGAGAAATATATCATTAATAGCATTTCTAACAATAAAATAAGATAAAATAATGTCCTACCATGTAAATAATCATACAACAAAATGTCTGAAATTGGGACTAGCCTAGAAAAGTCAGGTTACTGGGTCACTTAGTTTATGGGTGCAAGCAAAAATTTACAGTCGACCTTCCTCTGCCTCAATTCCAGCTTCATCACTTACCAGCTTTGGACCAAGGTACTATTTAATCTTTCTCTGCTTTAGTTTCCTTATCTGTAAAATGATCAATATTAGCACCCAACTCTTATAATTGTGAAAAAATTAAATGTTGTTTAAAAGGTGTTTAGAACAGTGCCTGGTGCATAGTAAGTGCTCTGTATCATTATCATTGTTATTCATGCCATTATGAAAAATCATATGGTCCTTTAACATCTGCCTACAGTAGAATATTGCCTACACAACAAAGATCTTTTTCTATTTTCATTTCTTTTCCCCTCTTCTCTGATTTTTTAATTGGCATATCTCATCTTTACTTCTGTTTTAGTCTTATATGCATATTTATTTATTTTTAAATACTCACCATCAGTCCTTTTACTGATGTTTTCCTAGTCATGATCTGGATGGATACAGCTCATGCTCTAATAGATTCCTCAGGAAGAAATGATAGAATATTACATAAACTTTTACATGTTGAAAACTACTTTTCTAAAGCCTTGAAAATTGAAAAATAGTTTGGATATAAAATTCTTGATTGACTCTTCCACTGAGTAAAATAAAAAATAATACCAATAACAAAACTGTTCCATTGTTTCCTTGCATTGAATATTGGTTTTGAATATCTAATGCTAGTCTAATTATTTTCCTTTGGTAGATGACACACTCTTTTTGCCTGTTAGCCTTTAGAATTTTATGATCATTGTTGAAACAGGCTAAATCTCCAAGTTTACTGTTTGGGGTTAATTTGCCCATGTAATCTCTTTCAACGTACTGGGGTCCCGAGTTTTTTCTATTTCTGAAAAATTGTCTTGGATTATAGTTTTAAGTATCGGTTTTGTGAATTATTGTTTTCTTCTTCAGAGAGTCAAGTAATACAATACAAATTGCCTGCCTTCCATTTCCACCACTTTCTCTATGACCCATTTAGCTTCTTTGTGTCATTTGTATCCTCTTGGTCTTTTTCCTGTTTTTCTTTGATGCCTCTTATTAACTTTCATTTGAATCTATTCTCTCTGGGAGATCTGTAATTTATTTTCATTTGTGAGATAATTTTGTCATTTTCTTGTATTTATTTACCAAGTTCAATACACTATTTTTTCATCTCTCCCTGTTTTTTCTATTTGTTTTTAATTTTTAAATTTCTGAGTAAAGGTATTTCTCTTATACCTAAATGTTTGAGTATATAGTAATTGTTTAGAATGTAGACATAGTTTTCCTCTACTTCCTGCTTGTTTTTTTTTTCTTTTTTGTGGGGCAGGGCGGTGAAAGTGGTATTTCCCTCCGTTGATTTGTATGAAAATTCACTATCTGATCTTTTTCAATAGATTTGTATGAATTGTTATTTTCCTTTTGTTTGTTTTGTGATGTGAGGATATTTTACAAAATTCCTAGTTTAAAGGCACCTTTTCTTGTCAATCTGGCAAATTCCAGGTGTCAGCAAGACTATTTCTTTTATACGTGTATTTGTTTTAGTAGACGGGGAAGGGTTATGAGTCCTCCAAGTCTGTGGTTCTCCTTTGTTTTACAGAACCCTAATTTAACCCTTTTCCTTCTTTTCTCCTTTCCCACCCGTTGCCAAAGAATTGCTCTTCATTCCTTTTTACCTTTTCTCCCCCTCCCTGAAAAGCAATGCAATTGGAGGACTGTCCCATAAAATTGTTAATTTGACCCTTTAAATAGTTCATACTTTCAAACCTTTTCCCACAATCTTCATCCTATCTTCCCAGTTTCTTTTTCAGTATTTCCAGATTCGAAGTATATCTGACCTATACAGCGGTCTCTCCAACCATTCCTTAAGCTCCCTCGCCAGTGTCCCTCTTCTTCCTCCCCAAGAGATTCCCAGTCTGTGTGTGTATACTACAAAGCACTGCAGCACGACAGGGAAGGGACAGGAGTATGGAGGACTGCAGAACTTACAGTTATTTTGCAGTCATGGCATTCTCTGTCTTCAAGTGATGTTGAGTGTATATTTTTGCACAGAAATTTATTAGTGGTAAATTAATTTCACATCCACTGGGGAGGAGATTTGAAGAGGTTACTGTAATACCAACTCAACTCTACACTGTCTTCAGTTATCTGGAAGGTAGGTGATCATTTTTTAAAACATGTCCCATGACTTTTAAAAGGATGTGTATTCAACAATTTTGTAGCATAATATACAACATAAAACCATTGTATCAAGTGCAGCATTTGTATAGCTCAACTTTCCAATATGCTTATAGATTTAGGACCTGCTTAGTCAATCAGTAACAGAGAACATTGTGTTCAGATCTCCTACTGAAGATTTGTTAAATTCTCCTTATAATTCAGTTAATCTTAGCTTTATAAAAAAATTTAAACCAGACTTCAGATATAAATTAGAAATTGTATCTTTCAGAATATTTTAACCTTTTATCAAATTGTAGTAATCTTTTTTATCTGTAGTAATGCTTTTCATTCTTAAAGTGTTATTTCTTACTATATCTATCCAAGCTTACTTTTGATTATTATTTGGCTGATATATTACTTTTCACTTGTTATTTTTAACCATTTTAAATTTATAACTTAGGCACAGCACTTACAAACAGCATATACCTGGATTTTTGGAAATGCAGTGTAATAATCTTTGTCTTGGAACTAAAAAGTGCAGTGCCTTTACATTTATTGTAATTAAAGATATATTTGAATTTATTCCTATCATCTTACTTTGTGTTCTTCATTTTTTCCACATTTACTAAGCTTCCTTCTGAAGGGAAAGTTTTGTTCCAAGTACATCCTTTCACTGTGAATGCCACATTTCCAGGATTGTGTGACCAGGGCTCGGTCAGATCCAGTATTTTTCTGGATTCATGTTTTCTTATTTCTTCCTTCTGAAGATTTAGGTTAGTATCTTTCCAGGTCAGCAATACATTTTACAATTATGTTAAATAATTAGATTGAGCTCTTTAGATTACACATATTTTTAAATCCTAGATGATTTTTTTCAAAATATTTGTTCTGCCATAATGCCAGAAATGGAAGTCATGTTCTTTTTCTATATAAACTTAACATTTCCTTCAAAAACCACAAAGTGGTCAGGCATTTTGGCAAGATGTCTTTTCTTCCCTGAAGTTTGAAAAATAAAGTTTCTTCCCTGGTGATAAATATGTTAGCACCAATGGCTGCAGTTAGAAAACAAGATATTTTGTATTATTTTATTATGGTTTTTAAAACAAATCAGAATAGAAAAATGTCCAAACTCTGCCATTCTATGCAAATTCTTAGAAACAGGCAAATTCATCTGTCAAATCTTTCTAAACCGCAATAATAATGATGTGCTAAATAAAGAAGCAACATTTTCAACTCGCTCCTTTTGACTTAGTCATCTTCTCAGTGACTAGATGGAAAAGGCACTAATATCTGTTTATCTGTTTACTTCTGCTGCAAAAATAAGCTACCCTAAAATGGAGTGTCTCCAAACATTAACTGCTCATTAATCTATGGGTCAAGATGGGAGGACCTTCAGGTCTCAGCTGGGTTCCCTTAAGCATATGTGGTCAGGTACAGGTTGGGTAGGTGGCTCTGCTGATCTTGGCTGTTCTGTCTTACATATTTTTGGTCAGTTGGCTGATGACTGGTCTGAGAGGACCAGACTCAAGTAGAAGGACTTGGCTTTGCTCCACTTAGCTGCTCCCCTTCCACCAAGTGAGCCTATTCCTATGCTCACAGCAGTGGCAGAGTTCCAAAGGGAACAGAAGCAAGCAAGAGCTCTTAAGGCCCAGGCTGGGAATTGGCACACCATTACTTCTACTGTACTCTATTGGCTAAAGCAAATCACAAGGCCACCCACATTCAAGAGCTGGGAAAACAGATTTCATTCTTAATAAGAAGAACCACAAAGTCTTACTGCAAAGAGTGTTAGATACATGGAGCTTGGGGGCATTGTTGCATTTACTCAACCAAAATCTGTAAGCATAAAATGTATGTTTGCAGTTGATATTTCATAAGATGCCATCTTATTCACGTCTGAAAATTTTATTAAAATCTAAATAAGGTTATGAGAAACTCTAGAACCTCCCTAGGATGGTCTTAACTCTTACCCAATTTGAAGGTATCCTCCATTTAACTGACCTGAGGTCAGCTTTTTTTTGTTTTTTTTGAGACAGAGTCTCACTCTGTCTCCCAGGCTGGAGTGCAATGGCGCCATCTTGGCTCATGCAACCTCAGCCTTCTGGGTTCAAGTGATTCTCCTGCCTCAGCCTCCCGAGCAGCTGGGATCACAGGAGCCTGCAACCACACCTGGCTAATTTTTGTATTTTAAGGACAGATGGGGTTTCACCATATTGGCGAGGCTGGTCTCGAACTCCTTACCTCAAGTGATCCACCCACCTCAGCCTCCCAAAGTGCTGGGATTACAGGCATGAGCCGCCGTGCCCAGCCAAGGTCAGTTTTTTAGATGAAACTGCAACAGTAGGCAGTTAGTTAAGAGGTTTTCTCCAAAGGGCACTAAAAATCTATTAAAGGCTTTCAACTGAGGAAGTCAGATCATTACTTTTGAAATCTTGGAAGACCACCCTGACTTCAAGGGGGAACATTAGTAGATTGGCATGAAGCAGATTAGAGTCAGAAAAATATTCTTTTAGCAGGTTGTAAGTTATACAGCAATTTAAAGCAAAAAATGATAGGGCCCTCGGATCAAGGTATTGACAGTGAAAATGCACAAGAGTGGGCCGGGCATGGTGGCTCACATCTGTAATCCCAGCACTTTGGGAGGCCAAGACGGGTGGAACACGAGGTCAGGAGATCGAGACCATCCTGGTTAACATGGTGAAACCCCATCTCTACTAAAAATACAAAAAAAACAATTAGCTGGGTGTGGTGGCGGGCGCTTGTAGTCCCAGCTACTGGGGAGGCTGAGGCAGGAGAATGGTTTGAACCCAGTGGCCGGAGCTTGCAGTGAGCTGAGATCGCACCACTGCACTCCAGCCTAGGCAACAGAGCAAGACTCCATCTCAAAAAATAAATAAATAAAGCACAAGAGTTGACAAAATTTGAGGGCTAGTTAGGGGTGGAACTGAGTATACTGTTAAATGGGTATTCAACACAATTACTAAGTGCCAAATACTCTGGTAGTTTCAAGGGAAGCGATAGTCCATCTACTCGTGAAACTTTGAGCTTAATGAAGAACAGAGACATGACTCACAAAAATCATATGTTCCTCAAAGGATAATTGAAAACCATTTGCTTTACTGTTGGTCTAACAATAGCTTAATTGCAAATTGATCCAATTTATTGACATATCTTTAATACTTCAAAGGGATTAAATAATTATTAGCACATTAATAAATAATTATTATCACACTAAATAATTATTAGCCCATTACAGAATATATTCCTTAATACATATATATTTCTTAATACATATATTGAATTATAAAACATATTCTCTTTGGATAAAAAACAAGTTATTAATGAGCTGCTTGATTTTTTTACATGAACAATCTCAAATATTTTGTAAAATAGAGAAAGGGTGTAAACAACAAAGAAATGAGCATGTGGACGAGTAATAAATATGAGACCCTTGGAGAATAAGCTATCACAGTAATATCTGATTTAGTAGTAGAGAGAGAATATAAGATAAGGCCATCTATAATGTTAACATGATAGGACGCAAAAACTCTGTTTTGTCTTGTTTGAACAAAGACTCCTTTGAGACTCTGATAAAGTTATGGGCCAGAAAATATCACACACAGAAATTTAGCATGTAGTTTCAGAGAGTTCACAGACACTTTCTCTCTCAGATGCACATCACTTTATAAAACAAACAGCTCTGGACTAGAATCCAGCTGATACAGTTCTTTCATCAGTGGAAGAAGGAAGGTGAGCTTAGTTACTTTTCAAAGTCTATTTTCAAGGCTCTCTGGGATGACGCCTGGAAAGGCAGATGAGTAGAAAGAACCTTGCACTGAGAATTGGGTGCAGCCTAAAAACACAAGGGAATTCAGGGAAGGAAACACAAACTTCACACACACACACACACACACACACACACACACACACACACACACACACAGGTAAAGGCCACTCTTTTTGATAATTCTGCCTGCGGCTAGTTCTGATCCTACCTGCAGGCATTCTGAAGGTGATTCAGTTTGCACTGCCAACCAAATCAGAGCAATGATAATGTTGTAAACTATGAATTCTTATATTTGAAATCATGATAACTGATAAACTTTATAAAAAACAATTTATTCTACTTCTATCCCATGGTCCAGAAGGAGATCTGAAGACCCTCCCTATGAAAATCACAAACACTCTATCTTTCAAAAGTACTGTAAGTCAGACTGACCTAAATTCAAATCTCCACCCTACCAATTCTAGCTGGGTTAACCTCTATCAGGTAAGTAAAGTCTCTGATTCTGATTTTCTTCATCTGCAAAAAGAGGATTATAAAAATCTCCTCTGCTTTAAAGAGTTATTGGCAAGATAAGATGAAACAACGTATGCTGAGTGCTTAGCACAGTAAAAAGGCAGCTGTACCAACCACCACCACCAGAGGTAAAAGGCAAAATCACAATTTTCAGCCACATATTTATGTTATTTCTACTCCTGTTCCCCACTCTCAAGCTAAACTTTGATGAAGAGAGTAAGTTTCTTGTTTCCAAGATAAGGCAAAGCTATAATTGTTCCCATATGAAAACATAAAATAAATTTAGTGAAAGAATTGTTCTTGCATCCTAGAATAGAAAATCACACAAAAGACTATCATGTTCCCTCTGCGTGCTATGAAGAAAAATTCCTCTATGGAAGGGAAAATAATTTTTTTAATAAAAAAATCCATGGAAAGATGTCATCCTCCTCAATCCTTCCATGGGAAAAAAAAAAAAAAAAAAGAGTGAGGGGGACAGTGGCATAGGAACCTTTTTCAGGCCAGTATTTCCAAACTGGCTGTCCATTAGACTCCCTACACAGCTTTTCACGCATTCTTGAGTTTGAAATCCAGAATTACAATCTTTTAGAGATGAGAATCGGGTATTTTCCAAAGCCTCACTAATTTAGTCAGCTGCATAGCCAGGGTTGACACACTGTCTTATCCCCAAGTCTTTCCTTTCACTTATAAAACACTATAGGATATCTCAGCCTATTTAACAAAGATTATTTTTAGAGCTAAAAAGCACCTTAGCCATCAGATGAGGTGAGACCAACAGCCTTATTTTATGCTGAATAAAAAAGGCCTAGAAACGTTGAAATATTAGGCCAGGTGCAGTGACTCATGCCTGTAATCCCAGCACTTTGAGAGACCAAGGTAGGAGAATCACCGAGGTCAGGAGTTCGAGACCAGCCTGGCCAATATGGTGAAACCCCCATCTCTACTAAAAATGCAAAAATCAGCTGGGTGTGGTGGTGCACACTTGTACTCCCAGCTACTCAGGAGGCTGAGGAAGAAGAATCGCTTGAACCTGGGAGGCAGAGGTTGCAGTGAGCTGAGATCACACCACTACAATCCAGTCTGGGTGACAGAGTGCAACTCTATCTAAAAAAAAAAAAAAAAAAAGTTGAAATATTACACTTGCCCCAGCCTAGAACTTGAACCCAGCTCCTCTCATTGCCAAATTCTTGTGCTGAAGATCACCTATGCAGTAACTTGCCAAACGCATGACCTGAATCTATTCATGAGGAAACACCCAAACCAAAACAAGAAACATTCTTCTAAATAGGCATGTGTTTGTGGGGGAGAGGCCCTATATCCTTCAACAATAGTAATGTTACAGCCAAATTCACAGACACAGTAAGCAGAATGGGGGTTTCCAGCGACTGATGGGCCTGGAAAACGGAGTCAGAAGGTATAGTTTCAGTTGCAGAAGATGAAAATGTTCTGAAGATGGATGACGGTAATGGTACAAGAATGTAAACATACTGAATGCCACAGAACTACACACTTGAAAATGGCTAAAATTGTCCATTTTATGGTACACACATTTGGCCACAATAAAAAATGGCAATATTATGCAAGGCAAAATTTTAGAATTATGATGTTGCATCTTTTCCACACACATGAATTTTCTGACTTTAAAAGCTGATTAAAATATTTTAGGGCTGGACCCAGTGGCTCAGGCCTATAATCTCAGCACTTTGAGAGGCCAAGGAGGGCCAATCACTTGAGATCAGAAGTTCAAGACCAGCCTGGCCAAAATGGTGAAACCCCACCTCTACTAAAAATATAAAAATTACCCGAGCGTGGTGGTACGCCTGTAATCTCAGCTACTTGGGAGGCTGAGGCATGAGAATTGCTTGAACCTGGTACGCGAAAGTTGCAGTGAGCCGAGGTCGGACCACCGCACTCCAGCCTGGGTGACAGAGTGAAACTCTGTCTCAAAAAAAAAAAAAAAAAAAAATCATTTTAATGGTCAGGCGCAGTGATTCATGCCTGTAATCCCAGTACTTCAGGCAGCCAACGCAGGAGGACTGCTTGAGCTGAGAAGTTCGAGACCAGCCTGGGCAACCTGTGTGATCCCATCTCTACAGAAAAACAAAACAAAATTACCCACAGGTGGTGGTGTGGGCTTGCAGTCCTGCTACTCAGGAGGCTGAGGTGGGAGGACTGCTGCCCAGGAGGTTGAGGCTGCAGTGAGCTATGATCGTGCCACTGCACTCCAGCCTAGGCTTCAAAGAGAGACCTTGTCTCAAAATAAGTAAAATTAAAAAGTAAAAATAAAAATATATCATTTTAATGCATTGTTTTTAGGGCATATTTGCTGTTCTGCCTTGAATTTATGGAGACAAGTTAGAAGTACAGTACTCTGAAACTACCAATTCTTGAATGAGAACCAAAGACACATAATGCTTCAGCTATAGGGCCAACCTGATAGGAAAATTCTATTTTTTAGTAAATGAGAAACACACATATACTTAACAGCATGTTGCATGTTTTTTAAAAAGTCAAAAATTATGAATAAAATAATAATAATTTGTATTATTTTGTCATTTTATATAAGATGTCCCATAAAAATATTTTGTTATGATAATCACTTCTCTTAGATACTGGATGAATACCACAAATAACAAGTCTATAACTAATTATATTCAAATTCAGTCTAGGAATTCCAAACAATCCATATGGTTGGTATAACCACAGTAGTTTCAATGTACAGAGTTTTTTTTTAAGTATCAAACTTTGTATTAAAAAATGATTTTTCACCGTGTAGTACAGTCTTGCCCATGTGCACACCAATTTAATGATACAAATATATCATGAGATATAGTTAGTAAACAAAATATTTTTCTACATCTAATTCTATAATAATGAGAAAAAAATTTAAAGATCTCCTGGACCAAACAACAGGAAAAGAAAAATCACTGGATACTAGAAAAATAAGAATCAAATGTACTTATTTTTATTTTTATTTATTTTTGAGATGGGGTCTCGCTCTGTCACCCAAGCTAGAGTACAGTGGTGCCAACATAGCTCACCATAGCCTCGACCTCTGAGCTCAAGCGATCCTCCTAACAAGCGATCCTCCTACCTCAGCCTCCTAGAGTAGCTGGGACAACAGGTACATCCCACCACACCTGGCTAATTTTTTAAAAAAAATTTTACAGAGACCAAGTCTAGCCATGTTGCCCAGGCTGGTTTCAAACTTGTGGGCTCTAGCAATCCTCCTGCCTTGACCTCCCAAAGAATCAAATTTAAACACTCACATAAATCCAAATGTTTTCCTTGACAATTTTCATAAATACCTTAAACATTTTAAGAGTCCCTTGTTCAGTTCTATCCTACCAGGAAGTATGAGGTACTGCTAAAGAGCATAGGATTTACAACCATACGACCAGTTCAAATACCAGCTCTACCATTTACTTGCTGGATTATCTTTCAAAGATTACTTAATCTTGCCTTGCCTTAGTTTCCTCATTTACAATCACTACCTAAGATTGTTAGGAAGAGTGAATAACAAAATAGATCCAGAAACATAACACATAATTCATCTATTTTTGCTATTTAAATTGTCATTTTTGGTTTTCTAAATCTGGAAATGAGAAGAAATTATAAGAAAAAAATCTATTAAACCTGAATATACAATGTGAAACTGCTATACTTCAATAAATTCATTAAAACAGAGGATAAATGGTAGAAATATTTGATATAAATAACAGTCAAAGAGTTGATCACCTTAATTACATAAGGAGCTCATACAAAAAGTGGGCAAAGGATATGAACAGACACTTCTCAAAAGAAGACATTTATGCAGCCAACAGACACATGAAAAAATGTTTGTCATCACTGGCCATCAGAGAAATGCAAATCAAAACCACAATGAGATACCATCTCACACCAGTTAGAATGCTGATCATTAAAAAGTCAGGAAACAACAGGTGCTAGAGAGGATGTGGAGAAATAGGAACACTTTTACACTGTTGATGGGACTGTAAACTAGTTCAACCACTGTGGAAAACAGTGTGGCGATTCCTCAAGGATCTAGAACTAGAAATACCATATGACCCAGCCATCCCATTACTGGGTATATACCCAAAGGATTATAAGTCATGCTGCTATAAAGACACATGCACGTATGTTTATTGCGGCACTATTCACAATAGCAAAGACTTGGAATCAACCCAAATGTCCATCAGTGACAGACTGGATTAAGAAAATGTGGCACATACACAGCATGGAATACTATGCAGCCATAAAAAAGGATGAGTTCATGTCCTTTGTAGGGGCATGGATGAAGCTGGAAACCATCATTCTCAGCAAACTATCGCAAGAACAGAAAACCAAACACTGCATGTTCTCACTCATAGGTGGGAATTGAACAATGAGAATGCTTGGACACAGGAAGGGGAACATCACACACTGGGGCCTGTCGTGGGGCGGGGAGACGGGGGAGGGATAGCATTAGGCGATATACCTAATGTAAATGATGAGTTAATGGGTGCAGCACACCAACATGGCACATGTATACATAGAACTTAAAGTATAATAAAAAAAATTTTTTTTAAACAAATTAGTAACAAACTAAAACTGTAATAAACAAATTAGCAAAAGCATGAAGTTTAAAAAAAAAAAACAAACGCAGAACCTGTTAAATGAAATGTATGGGAGGCCACTGGTTTGGACTGAGCTTCTGCACTAGGCCCAATATATCAGACAAGACCAAAATAGAGTCACTCAGAATGCAGTCATTATGTGGCTAGGAGTCACATAATCAAACCGAACTTTGAAATGGGCCTGTTTGCAGAAAAAAAATTAGGAGACGCACAGCAGCCAATGAGGAGGAGCCTAGTTGACCCGGGCCAGTGTAACAAGAAAGTCCTCTCTGTTTTAATTCTATAAGAAAAGTTACTTTGAAATGACCAATTCACTTTTCATTTCCTGTTTCTGCTTTCTTCAGCCCTTTTCGGCCTATAAACATAATGTCCTCTGCTCAGCTCATGGGAGCACCTTTTCTAAATGTTTAGATGAGATGTTACTGATTCATGAATTGCTAATAAAAACCTAATACCTTTAAACTAAATTTGTTGCAATTTTGGTTTTTAACAAACCTTAGAAGGAATAAAAAAACAGCACATTAAAACAATGGAAACCAGTCCCCTCTATGCTCCTGAAACAAATATTAGTCATACAGCATTCCTGAAAGCAATTTTGCAATATGCTTAAAGAGCCTTTAAAAATGCTCTCATCCCTTGATCTAGTTATTCCACTGTCAGGAATATATCCTAGAAATAAAACCTGAAATAATAAAACATAAGATGATACAAGATGGTAGAGCCATTAAAATTGTTTTTTAGAAGACCATTCATCAATACAGGCAATACAATTGCAATTTAAATGCACATACACACACACATGCACACATGTACATGCACACAAACACAAGAAATGTAAAAGTGCTGATACTGAACTGGTGTAATTTACCTTTTGCTACCAAATCTGTCTAATAAGCATAGATTATTTTCACAAATAAAAATATTGTTTTAATTATTCTATTATTAATAAATATTATACTTCTAGACATATATAAAATGTATCTCAATGTATTTGATAGTTGATACCTCTGGAAAAATATGTTTGCATTTCAGTTACTACTTTCCTTGGCCTCACTTTCTTATAGTTTAAAACCACTCTTCTGGCAAATCTTCAAAAAATAGACACTATAATTCATACTAGGAGTAGGGGATGTAGGATCTAGATTAATCTAAATTAATCCTAAAATTTATTTCTAGAGAAAGGTGGCTATAGGCACCCACTGGCTCTCTCTTTGTAGGGCCTAGCACACAGGCAGTGGTTTTCTCTGCTTTCTGACTTACTTCAGTTCACTAACAGGAAATGCCAACCCTGAGGCCAATCCATCTGACTGGTTCTCTAACTCCATCCCAACTCCTGGGGTTAATTTCTGATCCCATCGACAACTGGAAGCATGACTCAAAAATGAACAAAACCTTTTCCAAACCCCTCACCCTGGTACCATGGGAGGTTCCTGATGCCCTGCCCCACACCTCAAATACTAACCTTTGGAAAGAGACAGCAACCCAAATCAAGACCTGTTATTTCTGGCTTACTCCCCAACCATCTCTCTCCATGAAGAAAATTCTATGATTCTAATACTTGAATCAATGTGAGTTTTTAAGCACAGTGGCATAATATGTGGTCCAACTGAAACTTAATGTGCTGAAAATTTAACCTCATAACACCTAGCCAGGGGAAAAAAATATACATTGTACTTACAGCCCCCAAAGGAGTAATACTAATAGTTGTAAAGTACATCATTTCTGCTTTCTTAATTAAAATTATGCTACCATCTTTTAATATGGGTATTTTTAAGCAAGCAATGAAACATTTTATAAATATGCAAAAGTAACTTTCTGAAAACTTTACTGAGTAGATTTATAAGGATTTAAAGTATAAAAAATTTCTGATAGAGTTCACTGGCGTAAAGTCAAACCCATTAAGAAGTGTAACATGTATTCATCCTGCATTTGTTCATGTGTTATTAGAAAAGATATATCAAAAGTAAAGCACATCCTCCCATCATTATAATGAGCCAGTTCAAATTGTTCAAATAGTATTACAGGTTTTCAGTATAGCACTGAAGTAAAGATCAGGAGGTCTCAATGTAATTTCAACTCTACCATTTACTATCTACATAATCCTGGGTAATTTTCTTAATTTTTCAATGCTTCAGTTTTAACATCTATAAAATGGGAATATTAACAGAACAGTTTTCACAGACTTGTGAAAAACAAATTGAATTCATTTAAAGCATTCGTAATGGCATTTGAACATTTTAGCACACTGTAAAAATAGCTACAATAGGAGCAAATGCTTAGAAAAGAGTCTTCAAGTTAACATTCACTAATATACATGGGTCAGAGGTGGGGCCTCTGAAGTCCACACCACCTGTTTCACATTTGCCCTCTAAAATCAGTGACACCAACTAGAACTATCAGCATGAAAAGTATAATGGATGGATTTGCTTTAAAATGGCATAATTTTGTAATCTAGTTTGTATTAACCTAAAACATGTTATCGTGATAATATCAGCAATGGTTGATAAAAGGTTATTACCAATCATGTAAATGTTTGAGGAACAGACTAAGTGTGTAGGCCAACATTTCAAATGAAAAGCACAAGTTACTTTCTCATTATAGAACAAATCCATATCCACTTTGTCATGTTGATTTACACCAGTTTCCTTATCTTATGGGTTTTTACTGATAACTAAAGGAACAAGTGTAGATTCCATTCATCTTATAAAATGTATTATCTTTCTGTTAACTTCAGCATACCACAAAGTCAGAATGTCAAAAAGCAGTAATGCCTACCAAACATCTCAAACTCTTTAATAATTACCATGACCTTACCTTTATCAACAAGGCATGAAATGACCTTCCTTTCCTTTCACATCTAAGAAAGAGTAGGCTGAACTCCACCCTGCTAACAAAGACACAAAAACTGAATTGCTATTTGTGGCTTGAGAAAGGTTTATTATTATTTACCAGTTCAAATGCAGAATCATAGTAATACATAATGAAATTGTGGGCAGGGGGTGGGGTGGGGAAGTACAGTTCTTCCACTGTTTTTTTTTTTTTGAGACTGAGTCTCACTCTGTTGCCCAGGCTGGAGAGTAGAGTGGCTTGATCTTGACTCACTGAAAGCTTTGCCTCTTGGGTTCACGCCATTCTCCTGCCTCAGCCCCCCAAGTGGCTGCGACTACAGGTGTCCGCCACCACGCCCGGCTAATTTTTGTATTTTTAGTAGAGACGGGGTTTTACCGTGTTAGCCAGGATGGTCTCGATCTCCTGACCTCATGATCCGCCTGCCTTGGCCTCCCAAAGTGCTGGGATTACAGGCACGAGCCACCGCACCCGGCCTCATTTGTTATTATTAATAGAAAAGATACACCAAAAATAAAGCACATCTTCCCATGATTATTATGAACCAGTTCAAATTGTTGAAATGGTATTACAGGTTTTCATTATAGCACTACAGTAGAGATCAAGAACACCTCAAAGTTCCAAATTTTGGTGTAATTTTTAACAAAGTTCTAACTTTTTACAAACTTTTAACAAAGTTCTAAGGTTTGAGCTCCTAGCTTATGAATAAGAGAAAATACAATATTCCATATAATAGAATTACAGATACCATATGATGTTTCTCTGGTATCTTTCCAAAAAGAAGCAATTACTAAGTCTTACTAGACTTACAATTTTGGGATGTTACTTAGTGCAAGGATTTTGATACTTAAATGCTAGCCACAGATTTGTTGTTGTTGTTGTTGTTTTATGGTGTCTTGCTTTGTCTCCCAGGCTGGACTGCAGTGGCGCGATCTCGGCTCACTGCAAGCTCCACCTCCTGTGTTCACACCATTCTCCTGCCTCAGCCTCCAGAGTAGCTGGGACTACAGATGCCTGCTGCCACGCCCGGCTAATTTTTTGTATTTTTAGTAGAGATGGGGTTTCACCATATTGGTCAGGCTGGTTTGAACTCCTGACCTCAAGTGATCCACCTGCCTCAGCCTCTCAAAGTGCTGGGATTACAGACAGGCATGAGCCACTGCACCCGGCCAATAGCCATAGATTTTAAGAGTAAATATATAAACTAGAATTTGATCTATAACATTTTTCTAATCAAGTTTACTTACTAAAAAATAGAAAGCAAAAGATAATCGGATTTCTATAGCCTTTTGTTGGTATTCACATCAGCAACACCCTCTTCTACTAAAATGTATAAAATCACAATTAGATTTTCAATAGATATAAAATATATTTTTCTATATTTACATATGCTCCACCATTTCCATATTTTCCAAAACATAAACAAAAGAGACACAAACTTAAAGGAGAAGACTGAAAGCAGTATGGCTGTGGTAGTCAAATTAAGGTCAAAAATAAGACTACAGCAACACTTTTCATTCTAAAAATAGAGTTACTATACGATCCAGCAATTCCACTGTTGAGTATATAAATCAAAAGAATTGAAAGCAGGATCTCAAAGAGATATTTGCACACCCATGTTCATTGCAGTATTATTCACAACAGCCAAAAGCTAAAAACAACCCAAATGTCCACTGAAAGATGGATGGATAAAACAAAATGTGGTATGTATATATATATATACACACACACATATATATACACACACACACATACACACACATATATATAAAATATTTCACCTTAAGAAGGAAATCGTGTCACATGCTACAAGTGACAGGATGAACCTTGAAGACGTCATGCTAAGTATAATAAGCCAGTCACTACAAGACAAACACTCTATGATTCCACTTACATGAGGTATCTAAAGTACTCAAACTCATACAAACAGAGAGAAGGTAGAATGGTGGCTACCAGGGACTTGAAGAAAAGAAAATGGGGCTTGTGGCTTAATCTAGAGTTTCAGGTCTGCAAGATGAAAAAGTTCTGGAAATCTGTTGCACAATAATGTGAATATACTTAACATAGCTGAACTGCATTTAAAAATGGTTAAGACAGTAAATTTTATGTTACATGTTTTTTACATTAATTTTTATAACGCAATAAGACATGTAACACACAGGAAGATAGAAGTAAGAATTCATGGTTGGGCTGGGCACAGCAGCTCACGCCTGTAATCCCAGCACTTTGGGAGGCTGAGGTGGGCGGATCACGAGGTCAGGAGATTGAGACCATCTTGGCCAACATGGTGAAACTCCATCTCTACTAAAGAAATACAAAATATTAGCTGGGCATGGTAGTGCATGCCTGTAGTCCCAGCTACTTGGGAAGCTGAGGCAGGGGAATCGCTTGAACTCAGGAGGTGGAAGTTGCAGTGAGCCAAGATCACGCCACTGCACTCTAGCCTGGAGACACAGCAAAACTGCGTCTCAAAAAAAAAAAAAAAAAAAAAAAATTCATAGCCTTGAAGTATGGATAAGATTTATCCAAGCAGAAACAGAGATGGAAAATCCTGGTACAAGATTCAATCTGCAAAAAGTCATCTCCAAACAATGAAGGGAAAAAGCAAAAATTGATGTAAACAACCACCTAATAGGTAACTCAGATAAAAATAGAAAGGCAGATTGAGGGTTGTTCAGTAAAACGGTCCGTACTTAAGGGAGAGTATCCCAAGTGACAGAACAAGTAAAGTTCTGACCATATGGACCAGAAGTAAGAGGAAGCAGTCAGAAACCTGTTAGAAATTTTGCTCAATGCTGACCCAGGAAGTCTGGCTTATGGCAAAAAAAATAAAATAAAATAAAATAAAACAAAATAAATCATATAGAATATTTCTAGATATAGTCCAGGCACATCAGGCAAATGTGAAGTTCTACTTGGGGGCCCTACAGGCATTGAATCAGTTGTGTTTCCCATAAAGACACATCCTAGAAAACATTCAAACTCAGTATGATTACCTTACCTTTAAATTGTATCAAACTGAAATTTCTTCAGTCTAAAACTTCTTAGGTGCAGAATCTGCCTCGTACAACTTTCACATCTAAAGTTCAGGTTTTTTTTTTTTTTTTTTTTTTGAGGCGGAGTCTCGCTCTGTCGCCCGGACTGGAATGCAGTGGCCGGATCTCAGCTCACTGCAAGCTCCGCTTCCTGGGTTCACGCCATTCTCCTGCCTCAGCCTCCCGAGTAGCTGGGACTACAGGCGCCCGCCACCTCGCCCGGCTAGTTTTTGTATTTTTAGTAGACACGGGGTTTCACCGTGATAGTCAGGATGGTCTCGATCTCCTGACCTCGTGATCCGCCCGTCTCGGCCTCCCAAAGTGCTGGGATTACAGGCTTGAGCCACCGCGCCCGGCTAAAGTTCAGTTTTATACTCACAGAAAGCATTATGTAAGTAATTGCAAAACAGATAATCACCTTTTATTGCTGAATATTAAGCACTTGAAACTGGTTGTTGTTTATTTTTAAGACAGGGACTAGCTCAGTCACCCAGGCTGGCGTGCAGTGGCACAGGCTCAAGCGATCCTCCCACCTTACCCTCCCAAGTAGCTGGGACTATAGGCATGCTCCACTGGCATCCAGCATTCTTCTTTGATAATAAAAATGTTAAATATCACAAAAAACCAGTAGATTCATCAATTCTTATAAAAGATGAAGACAAAATTTCTAATTTTTCATCTGAGAAGGTTTAAAAATTCATACTTCTACTTCAATCAAAAGTTAGAATTTCAAAATTTATATTTCAAATAAATACTTGTAATCATCACTAAACATGTGCTATTGATAGGGGCTTTTATACTCTATTGCTTCTGGGTTTACAAAATGATTTTGAAAAATATTTTTATATGTTTAGAGGGTATTTAAAACCAGTTTGGACTTGAAAGCTTTGTCTACAAATATTTACATTTATCTTTATTTAAATTATCATTTTTTTCTGAATTTGCAAGTCATATTCTAGGACTTTGCCTTCAAAGCTAGAGAAGCTAAAAGATTTTAAAAGTGTCTTGTGAGGTCACAGAGAATGCCAGGGGGCCGGTAAGAGAAAGCAGACCTCACTGCCTGGATGTCAATTTTCTAGCTCCTAGGCACTCACTCACAAAAGCACCACAGCTTAAAATGATTTTAAAGATAGCATTAAGACAATTAAACAAATTACTTGGAATCAAGAGTACTTAAAACCTATTCCTAACCTGAATACAAGGTACAACCTTAGAAATTGAGGTAAATTACAGAAAAGTGTTACAACATGAGTAAGCATTCATTTGTTTTCCTTTTGCAATTTAAAATTTTTCAAGCATTCTAGAATCAAACCTTGGGGTATTTCAGCAATGCATACAAACTAAGGAAGGCCTTAAAGTATTTCAGTAATGCATCAACATTCAAAGTAGCTTGTATATATAGGTAGTAAACTAAGTTGCTGAAAATTGTTTGACTATTTAGTATCCTTACTGGAGCAATCAAACCTTTTCTGTATGTGTTTACCTTGTATTATCTTTTAAAATAATGGAATATTGAAGATCTTATTCTCTAGTATGAAACTGAAAGTGAACAATATAACTAATTATTAAATTCTGGAGTCCAAAAAATTCTAAGGATTCTGATGTAAAATTAAGTTTTTTCTTTTCAAAACAAAAATCCATGGAATATGTGAGGGGAGGGGATACAGATTTCCTTCCTTCTTAGAAAGGGTTTTTAAAGAATAACAAGAGTACTTCATAAATCAAGAAACATGACATTGACAAAATATTAACAATCTTGAAGGTGTAAAATACTTATATATAAAATTATGAAATGCATGTGAAGCCTTAAAATAGCTGAAAAGATTAGTAACAGTTCCATGTTCCAAACGTGTCCATATTTTTACCATACCAAGACTAATATCTTACTTTACAAAGGATGTACACATTAGCTTATTTAATCCTTATAATAAGCACACAGTACTTTACATATAGCAGAATGCAGAGCAGCAAAGGAACAGATCTTGGAGTCAGGCAGTCCTTGGGTATGAATTCTAGCTTTATGTTTACTGGTTGTGTGACCTTGAGCAAGCTGCTTAACTTCTCTAACCCCTGGTTTTCTCATCTGTAAAACCGCAATAATGCCTGCCTCCAATTTACTACATGAATTAAATAACATAATGCACACAAAGCATTTAACCAAGTACCTCTTACCCCCGCCCCCCAAAAAATCATCATCATTTACAGATAAGTGTCTGTAATTCAATAAACAGAGTGCACTTGAGAACTTGGGATGCTCAGCTCCTCACCTAAGGCTATTTCCGTAGCTCCATAATTGTTTAAGAGCCTACCAAAAGACACCTTCCAACGGTAATGTGGGAAACTACAAAATCTGAGGTAGGGTAACCTTTATAACATCTTTGCTTCCAGAGTGAAGTCAGAATCCAATGCAAGACGAAATGCTGGGCAATTATCAATTCATCGTGCTAATAGAGGCTAATTTTTGCTGAAGACTATCAAACCCACAGAGAATGTAAACCCATCACAATCAAAACTTTCAGGTTAAGTCTAACATACTCAAGAAAAGTCAAATTAAATGGTAGAACACGAAATCATTTCTTATTATTCCCAATTCTCCATTCTCTAAGGCATAATGAAATGAGCAAGAGGACTGAGGGAAATAAAAGCTAAGGATGCTATTAATCCAAAACTTGCACTGATAACTTAGAGCTGGCAGTTTCTATCATAGTAGTAATTCCATAACCATCACATGGAAAATAGCATAACCAAGTAAAGATGTTCTCTACCACAAGTGGTAAAACTCTCTCTCTCTCTTCTCTCTTCTCTCTCTCTCTTTCTTTCATTAAAACATTTCAAAAACTCTTGGCAGGAAGTAGAGAGAAAGGGAAGTCAATTCACTGAGAGCTCCACCAGTAAGACACTCCACAGACACAGTGATTAAGAGCTAGTGTATGACTACTAAGGTCTCTGAGAGCCAAAAACCTATTCCTCAAGAATACATTCCAAGTTTAGTGCAAGAAAATCATAAAAACAAGCCCAAATACGGCACTAAGTTCACACTGCAAGAACCCCTGTAACATGACTTTTATCCAAGTTTAAACGCAAAATTTAGCTAAGACTGATCAGTTTACAAAAATAGAATTTTAAAAGGCCATTTAGAACATGAAGCTAAATTTTCCTTAAAACCTAACTTTCTTTGCAACTTCTTCTCTAACATAACTTTGTAAATCTACTGACTACATAGATTTTCAACCCTGCTACCCAGAAAGTTTGCTAAATATCCCTTGAAAGTACTATTAATAATCTATTCAGTCTAAAAGATACTTGTTATCCTGTACACAAGTATTCAAATATTGACCAGGCCTCAACTCAAGGGGGAAAGTGGTGCCTCTGTTCCTTACAACCATTCAGCTTTACATCTTTAGAAAAAATAAAGGCCAAACATACATAAAACATCAGCCATTTTATAAAAACTTTTTTTTTTAAAGAAATGCTTACATGATCTCAGAGAAAATAACAAATTAAAATGTTATAGATTATAAAAAGTATGCATACTTAGAAACACAGTCACATTTTATTTTATAACGAACAGGAGTGTTTCAAATTCAAGTAGGTCTTTTGAAACCATTTAACACAGATGGAACATACCTCTAATTCAGTCAAACCTAAAAGAAGAAAAAGGAATACAATTTGGTTGAAGTATAGCCCATATGCAAAGCGAATATTGAAGATAAATGTTATCTGAATAGCACAAATATTTAGACAAAGTAGCTCAGATGAAAGAGCTGGCCATATACACTTAA
This sequence comes from Colobus angolensis palliatus, assembly GCF_000951035.1. NCBI lineage: Eukaryota > Metazoa > Chordata > Mammalia > Primates > Cercopithecidae > Colobus > Colobus angolensis. The sequence continues at coordinate 6,661,668 of NW_012113475.1, read as the reverse complement.
AAGTCTACATTTGATCATTTAAGAGAACCCTCAAAGAAAAAAGAAAAAAGGTATTTCAGCATGTGATCTGGAAGAAATTTTAGCATCACAGGAAATATCTGACTTTCTTCTGGTGCTTAGTAAAATAAAGGAAAAAGGTTTAAAGAAAAAGAAGTGTAAAATTGTTTTCATACAATATATGAACGATGATTCTAGATTTAAAAACCTCATGGAAGTTTTATCTTTGACATTTCAGAAAGAGTAAAACAAAAGTCACTAATTATCTGGCAAGTAGAAATACAAATTATTATTCTTCCTTTAAAGCAAAGAGAGAGAGAGAGAGAGAGAATGTATGTGTGTGTGTGTGTGTGTGTGTGTGTGTGTGTGTGTGTGTGTGTGATAGTAAAATTTAATTCAAACAAATCATGGAGTTTTATTTTAAAAAAGAGGTTCTAGAGAAATTTAAGATATAGTTTTTGACCATTTAAGCCCTCTCCTCAGAGTACTCTAATGTTTAATTGTTGAATGAGGACTCCATGGAGACACACACTACCATGCAAATAAGCAGTGCCATAATAGAAATTAGCAGTTACAGAAGAAATTAAGCTACAGCATTCAAGCCTTCATGCTGTAGTCTACCAAACTGGGAATACTTGAGATGAAATATATGTTATAAAGTGATTAGGTGAACATAAATATTCATCCTCCTATGCAATACCTTTGATTAATAATAAGTCAAATGTGTTATGCTAAATTCAAACACTTATTTTCATGATCTAGGAATACTTTCACTGTGTTGTTCACAGCCTCAAGCACTAGCATTTGCCTTCCCTTTGCCTGGGATGGCCCTTCCCTCAGATCCAACTGTCCAATCCTGCTCATCCTTCAACACTGGAAACAAAGGACACTTATTGGTCCCTTCCAAGGAAATAGGATTTCATTTGGTCTCCCCACACCCAAATCCAATGACAGTGAGGAGTCCCCTTTTTTGCTAAATAAAAAAGCAAGGTATCCAGGCATGGTGGCTCACATCTGTAATCCCAGCACTTTGGGAGGCCGAGGTGGGTGGATCACTTGAGATCAGGAGTTTAAGACCAGCCTGTCAATATGGTGAAATCCCGTCCCTACTAAAAAAATACAAAAATTAGCTGGGTGGTAGTGGTGCACACCTGTAATCCCAGCTACCTGGGAGGCTGAGGCAGGAGAATCACTTGAGCCTGGGAGGTGGAGGTAGAGGTGAGCTAAGATCACCTCACTGCACTCCAGTCTGGCCGACTGAGTGACACCCTGTCTCAAAAGAAAAAAAAAGAAGAGATAAGGCTAGGTATAGTGGCTCACGCCTGTAATCCCAGCACTTTGGGAGGCTGAGGCAAGAGAATTGCTTGAGCCCAAAACTTTGAGACTAGACTAGGCAACATGGTGAAACCCCATTTCTACTGAAAATACAAAAAAAAAACAATAGCAGGGCACAGGCATGGTGGCACACGCCTATAGTCCCAATGTACTTGGGAGGCTGAGGTAAGAGAACCACCTGGGGCCCAGGGGGCTGAGTGAGTTGTGACTGAACCACTGCATTCCAGCCTGGGTGGGTGATGGAAGTGAGACTCTGTCTCAAAAAAGGGAAAAAAAGAAAGAAAGAAAAAGAAACTGTGATCTTAATACACAACTAAAAAACTAACCTTAATACAGTAATTACACAAGAATAAATATTTATTGGGCAATGTGTCAATTGCATTTTGAAGGTTATGAAAACTTATGTTTTCCCAATGGTTCAAAGGCCAGTATTTTCAATTTGCTCCAGAAACTGTAAAAAGTTCCATACATCCCAGGGAAACTCTACAATGTTTTCTTTAGGTTAAATGAAGTAAAAAAGAGAAGAAAACTCACAAAACAGACAGAATCAAAATTAGAAACACAGGCAGGGAAACTAAACTAAGGCTATTCCAAGGTGAAAACGGAGATGGTATTAACTGAGGCCCTAAGATGTAGGAGGAATAAAGAGGAGTGGAAGAACTCAGAATTAAGATAGATGCAGCAAGAATTAGTGATCTATTCCTAGATTTCTAGTTTAAGCATCTGTGTATCTGGTGATACCACTGAGAAAGATACCTCTTATCAGTAATAAATTAAAAGGACCCAGTTTGGTGAGATTGGAAATGAGCGTAAAATTGGATATATTGAGTTTGAGGTGTCTATGGAACACATGAATACGTTGACCCCTTTTAATAAGGGTCAACACTTAAGGTGGAAGACTTGCTATATATGCATCTTCTGGAGGCATGGTTGAGAATGGGGTGTCTACCCAGAGAAAAGTTAACTATACTAGAATGAGAGACAGTGGTTTCTTGGAACCTTTAGAACACAAATGTTTAAGAGGCAGAGAAGAGCCAGTAAAAGACCCCACAGAAGGGAAAGTCACATAAGAAGATAAGTGAAAAATGTTATTCACTTATCTAATATTATTGTGTGCTCAATATGGGGCCCTACTGCACACAGGAGATAGGCCAGGGCCTGAAACAAGTATCCATGGATCTGACAAATTACTGGTCATCAATGATTTGGTGAAAGTATTTCCAGCTATAGACTACAGTGAAATTAACAATGAATGGGGCCAGGCACAGTGGCTCACGCCTGTAATCCCAGCACTTTGGGAGGTCGAGGTGGGTGGATCATGAGGTCAGGAGATCAAGACCATCCTGACCAACATGGTGAAACTCCATCTCTACTAAAAATACAAAAATTAGCCAGTTATGGTGGTACATGCCTGTAATCCCAGCTACTAGGGAGGCTGAGGCAGGAAAATAGCTTGAACGAGGGAGTCGGAGGTTGCAGTGAGCCGAGATCATGCCACTGCACTCCAGCCTGGTGACAGAGCAAGACTCCAACTCGAAAACAAAAACACAAACAAAAACAAAAAAGCAATGAATTGGTGGTAAGGAACACAGACAGCCTTTTTCCAAAGGGAGTTACAGCAGCAAGTAGAGGTTGACACTGGACCAGGGAAGGATTTTGGATGGGAAAAGAGATGCTAAAGGAGGAGTACAGCAGGGACAAAAAGAGAAGAAAGAGAGGAGACAGATAATATGCTGGAAAAGAGTCTTGTTTCAGGGTGGATGGGGGAAGATCCTTACACTGTGAAAGGAAGAAAGACAGTATCAATATATGGAAATACAAGTGGATGTTGACATGAGGCAGAAACTGGTACATGTCTCCGATGACCTGTATTTCCTTGGTCAGAGAAGAGAAATGCTAATTCTCTGAAAAAGGATTGGAATATATTGATGGAGAGAGCTTGAGAAGATGGATGGTGACATAACTCCTAAGTAGGAATGAGAAAGATAACAGATGGGACAAACAGAATTTTTGCTCAGCAACAATCAGCACCTAAAAAGCTGGGGACTATGAATTTACAGTGTCACCAATACACAAAGTTGTCAAACAATCTGTGCATTCACCTCTATTCCAAAGGTTTAGGCATAAGCACAGACTTTATGATATGTACTTGCTTGTTTGTTTGTCTTGAGGGTTACTCAGTAAATAGTATATTCTAAAATCATGCTAAGCATCTGAAAACTCCTGACACAAATCAGAAAAAATCCACTTAACATATTTGATAAGAGCGTTATCTTATGCCACCATCACCTCCAAAAAAAAAAAAAAAAAGTTTTTCAAGGAGTCTGTTATGTAATGCATGTTGTTGTTCTTTCCTCTTAGCAAATAAAAACTGAAAATGAGCTTTCCATGCTAGAAATGTTGGATTTCACCCAGAGGCAATGGGAACCACTGAA